>NW_010532673.1:79626-82587 GCF_000687285.1 Phaethon lepturus
TGTTTTTTTTTAATGTCTATGAATATTTTAAGAGATTTAGCAAGCAGAAACATCAGTATTGCAATTCTTATTGCACCCATTTTTAAAAAGGGTCCCTGGGAACCCGTCAGCCTCACCTCTGTGCCTGGGAAGATCATGGAGTAGATCCTCCTAGAAGCTATGCTAAGGCACCTGGAGGGCAGGGAGGTGACTGGAGATAGCCAGCATGGCTTCACCAAGGGCAAGTCCTGCCTGACCAACCGAGTGGCCTTCTAAGATGGAGTGACCACATCAGTGGACAAGGGAAGAGTTAGCGATGTTGGCTATTTGGAATTCTGTAAGGCCTTTCACACTGTCCCTAACAACATCCTTCTCTTTAAATTGAAAGATATGGATTTGATGAGTGGACTGTTGGGCGAATGAGGAATTATTTGCATAGTCACATCCAGAGGGTAGTGGTCAACGGCTCAAAGTCCAGATGGAGATCGATGATGAGTGGTGTCCCTCAGGTGTCTGTATTGGGAACAGTACTCTTTAATATCTTCATCAATGACATAGACAGTGGGATCAAGTGCACCCTCATCAAGTTTGCAGATGACACTGAGCTGAGTGGTGCAGCTGACACACCTGAGGGACAGGATGCTATCCAGAGGGACCTGGACAAGCTGGAGCAATGGGCCCGTGTGAACTTTATGAGGTTCAGCAATGCCAAGTGCAGGGTCCTGCCCCTGGGCTGGGGCAACACCCAGTATCAGAACAGGCTGGGGACTGAAGGGATGGAGAGCAGTCATGCTAAAAAGGACTCTGGGGTCCTGGTGGATGAAAAGCTGCACATGAGCTGGCAATGATTGGTCACAGCCCAGAATGCCAACTGTATCCTGGGCTGCATCCAAGGAAGCTCGGCCAGCAGGTGGAGGGAGGTGATTCTGCCCTTCTACTCCACCACGGCCAGCAGGTGGAGGGAGGTGATTCTGCCCTGGAGTGAGACCCCCCCTGGAGTGCTGCGTCCAGCTCTGGAGCCCTCAGCACAGGATCTGTTGGAGTGGGTCCAGAAGAGGCTACAAAAATGATCAGAGGGGTGGAATACCTTTCCTGTTAAGAAAGGCTGAGAGAGTTGGGGTTGTTCAGCATGGAAAAGAGAAGGCTCTGAGGAGACCTTCTTGCAGCTTTCCAGTACTTGAAGGTGGATTGTAAGAAAGATGGGGACAGACTTTCTAGCAGGGCTTGTCGTGATAGGACAAGGGGTAATGGTTTTAAATAAAAAGAGGGCAATTTAGACTAGATGTGAGGAAGAAATTTTTCACAGTGAGGGTGGTGAAACCCTGGCACAGGTTGCCCAGAGAGGTGGTAGATGCCCCATCCCTGGAAACATTCAAGGCCAGTTTGGACGGGGCTCTGAGCAACCTGATCTAGTTGAAGATGTGCCCCCTTATTGCAGGGATGTTGGACTAAATGACCTTTAAAGGTCCCTTTCAACCCAAAGTATTCTGTGATTCCTAGTTACCTGCAGGTTGTTATAACGGCAACTCAGCAGCTTGGTCGACCCAGACCTATGCACAAGGTAACGAGTGCACAAGGAATATTTCCCCTCCATGCCACAGCTGACTCCGTGGTATGCAGTCACCTCCCACCCCATTAAATTCCCCTTTCCTGGCCGTTAACTTGGCAGGACCCATTACCTCTCAGAAAGTATTGTGTGTATGTTAACAGGCAAGTTTTCATGTAACTATCTCCAACAAATCATTTTCTCTTGTTGGTTTTGTTTTGGGGTTTTTTTGGTGTGTTTTTGTTTTTAATTGATTCCTGCAGAACAAACAGAAATCTGTGTTTTCATAGATTCTATTTTATTTATCCATTAAGAATTTATTCAGAAACAAAAACTGTTCACAATACTTAAAAATTAACATAAGAAACAACATGCCTTCCCCTTACCCTCTCAGATAAGTTTGATCATGTGTCAATTGCAATTTAAGGATTTCCACCACACTTCCCACCCAAAGATATTCCACCCTCAGCTCTATGATCTGAAAAGTTCATATACAGCATCTTTGCAAGGAGACCTCAGCCACCAATTCACCCCATCTTTCTGCTCCCATCAATTTCAAAGCTAGAAGGCTAGAACAAACGTGTCTCCATAGGCCTGAGAAGGATGTAGCAAAAGAAGAATTCTCCATGAAACAAGTCCCAAGCTACTTTGAGCTTTACAGACAGAAGTCGAGATTTTATTTGCAGCTTTAAACTCATGGTGAACACAGAGAGCAGTAGTATCACCCATTACCCCTAGAACACAGTTTCACAGGTATTATGTTCACATCTGTTGCTGTCTTCACATTTAATCTGTATTCCCATGCAAAGCATATTGACATTAGTCAGTCTTGGCTAGGCATAACAACCCATGCCTTTATATTCTCTCTTGCGGAGCATCACCTGACAAACATACAAGAAAGAAAAATTTCATGGCAACAGCTGCAGTGTGAACTTCCATTTTCAGACACTCAGCCATATTCTAATTTGTACTCTTTAATGAAGAGTCAAAAAAGCATCCTTACAGCTCCAACCTATTAACCTTTTTTTTTTTTAACCGAGGCTGGAATATATCTTGTGGATGTCAGAAAATACTGTATCTTAGCATCGACACAGTTGGGAAGAATTTGGTTTTGTTCCATGTTCCAATGGTTAAGAAATTACCAGTAAAACAAAAAAGCAAGCAAGCAAGCAAGCAAGCAAACAGAACCCAAAATAAACAAACAAAAAACCCCAACAAAACAAAGCCCTTAATGTGTCTTCAGAGCAGAAGCTGGTATCTAACCAGAGTTCCTCCTTTGAGATGGAAGCCACTACATCTAGACAACAGCCGTCGTCACCTTTGCTCAAGGTCATAACTTCAGATTTGAGCACCTGTCGTGTGTGTAAGTCCTTTTCAGATGTCAGGCTCTTTCAGTCCTGGTTCACAGTTTTATCACAGAATCACAGAATCACAGA
>NW_010532674.1:0-12990 GCF_000687285.1 Phaethon lepturus
GGAGCACGGGCCCGTGATCCAGATGTGCCGGCGCCGCGGCACCGTGTGAAGCGGGGAGGAGGGTGGGGAGGGGAAGGAAGAGAGGGTTAAGGGCTGCCAGAGGGGTCCAGTGGGAAGGGGACGTGAGGACTTAAACTGTGGGAAAGCCGCGCGTGAATCGGCCGGGGCCTGACCCAAAGTGCGTGGAAGTCCCTGGACAGGTTCCCACTTTCTCCTGGAGACTTGGAGTCGAGCCCTGAGTGAGCCGCCCTCAGCGGCGGCAGCGAGCAAGCGCCGCGCTCTCTTTGCTGGGAGGAGGTGGTGGGAGTCGCTTGGAAGAGTGCAGGGGCTCTAGCTGTCATTCAGAAATCACCCATGTCAAATAGTGCGAGGGTGCCCTGTCAGTGAAAAATGAAATGACTGTGGAAGCTGGAGAGTTGTCCTTGTTTCCAGCAGAACGAAGAAGCAATCTTTCTTCTCTGTCTGAGAAAACAGCACTCTTGTAACGTTTCTTGTGCTCCAGGGCATCTCAGGGCTGTTACAGAATTATTTAAAAGAGCAGTTTCTCTCCTTTCTACATTTCACAGTAAGCACAGCATATTCCTGGCAGTTGCAAGCTTAAGGAACTGCCTCTAGGGCAGAAAGCAAACCTTACCCTTAATGAATAGAGCAGAACTTTCCAAAAGCCAGTCAAGTGCACCGGAACAAAGTTAGTATATTATTAATAGTCCAAATGTGTTGTTATGCATATTAATACAGTTCATGTTAATACAGTTCAAAAGGCTGGTGATGGTTCTGTAGAAACTATTTTCTCAGCAACCGGAAAATGCAGTTTGTGATTTTATTATTCTCTCCAACTCTGTAAGCCTGAACATTTCTAATCAAGCAACCAAGCACCAAATATAAAAACGAGAATTATACACATGGATAAACTACGTTTCTCCTATTACATGCCTTTCACATGTAGAAGGCTTTTAAATGCTTGCTATCTCATTCTTTGGTGGTTTTTTGGCTTAGCTGCTGGCTTGTAGATGTTAGTTTTGTAATCACATGGTAGTTCTTCACAAGAAAATAAAATAAATGTTCATATTTTCCCTTTCAAATAGCTGCTGAGTTAAAAAATATCCCTCTAGTTTTTCTAGGAAAGTTCCTCTCACAAAAGTCCATTCACTTTTCAAATGAAGTTATGTAGATAAGGTTATCCAAGATACATTTCATAAGTACAGCTGTGTTAAGAATTCATTGTGTACTGAACTTCCAAATAGGTAGAATGACCAAGGTAAAATCTCTGTCTCACCCCAGAGATTGGTATTAAAAATGTCATGCAGACAATTCAGTAAATAAGATGTAGAAAAGAAAATCAGATTCCGAAATTCTTGACAGACTGGGAAGTTCCCAGGCTTGAACAAATTGTGCTCACTTTTTTTTTTTTTTACTTTTTATATGGAGATGTAATCTAGAATGACAGAAAAGACCAAAATGTTACTGGAGCCTTTTAAAAAAAGGTAACCAGAGCATGCAGAGAAGTTTTTAGCTGCTTCCCAAGTAGGTGCTGTGGGCCAGGAATTGTCAGACGTAGGGTGCCACCCTTGCAGTGCCATCCTGCATCTCTCTAATACCTGTTGTAGAATTACAGTGAGAACCACAACAGCAGCTTCAGGCTGAGCTTCTAGAGTTGCTGAATTTCCTTATTTGCTCCCTCCCTCAAAAAGCGACTTGATTTTCATAAGCTCCGTTAAATTTACATGAAAATAAATCTACCCCGTTTAAAGGGGCAGCACCTTGCAGCTGCCAAGGCGCAGGCAGCTCCTGGGGGGATTACCCCAAGGGCTGAGGAGCGAGGAGCCGGCTGCCCCTGCTTTGCCCACCACCTGCACTTTCACTCATCTGGAAAGGGTCAAGTCCCTTCTGCCCTTCTGAGGGTAAAGCTTCCAGGCAGCCCGCTATAGGTTCCCACGTGCAGCCCGTGGCGTAGCGAAAGGAACAGAGGTCTGCGCCGTCAGTGTGTTCTGCACGATTCGACCTGGCACTGGGAATTTAGGAGTGCACAGAGAACTGGAAGGCCAGTTGCTGAAACTTTTCCTCCTTTTCACAGATTGCAGGCTTTTATACTAAGATTATCAGGTGCATACTTTTTTTGGGTCATTGCCTTTTCCGCTCTGTGTCTTTCCAGCATCAGATCTCTATGTCAGCAGCCCAAACTCTGTTCTTCTCTCCTTCCCTGCACCCCTTCCCAAATTCTGACAGCTTTCTGTAATCACTTCCCAGGCTGCTGTCAGATTGCAACAACCGCACGTGTAACCTTTGTTATTCTCTTGATGTATTTATGAAAACATGCTAGCAATTCGAACCTGCCCAGAGTCCGCTTGTTAATCACAAGATGTAGCTGGTTGTTTGCAACAACACAAAGATGACGCCTCTTGCGATTTATTTGATATTTTGAAAAGCAGAGCAAGGAACAGTGTATGTGGATAGTGAAGTGTTGTTTTTTGGGTTTTTTTAAATGTTTGACTTGTATTTATTTCCCCATTTAGAAAACTGTGGTCATTTTCTATGGATCACTTCACAAAACAGAAGCAGTGAAACTAGTACCATATTTGTCCCTCCCTTTTCATAAGAGAGAGGCTGGCAGCTCTGGCTGCAAGTAGAATTTCTTCATTTGTTTACTGCAGGTCAGTTGTGGTTTGGTTATTACTCTTGCCCTTATAGGATATAGAGCTGCAGGTTCTTGTTCTCATATGTTTCTCAGTCCAGCTTTTAACTATGAAAAAAAATTTTGTTGGTGGTTTTTGTTGTTTTTTTTTTTTTTAAGATATTTCTTCACTGTGCAATAACATTTTACGAATTGGTATGTGAATTGGTATTTTTTAGGGAGAAAAATGTTCTGAAACAAGACTCCAGCAGCAGTTCTAAATCAAACTCTGTGAGGACAAGTCAGTGTCAGTAAGCAAAATTAGTTTCTCCTTTTAATAACAGGAGATATTGGAGGTAAAGTAGTGCTTAATGATCTGCATAATCTATTCTTCTCTAGCAGTTCAGTAGCAACAAAGAACTTACCTATTAATTGCATTAGTTATTGAAAGTGAAGGTTTGCTCTGAGGTCTGCAGTCCTCTATGTGATTAATTTTTAAAGGTGCAGTCCAAGCATTTATGCACAAATTTGAAACTGAAAGCTGAAGGTTTGGAAGAAAGGAGAGATTTAATTCCCAGTTCGTTCCTTAGATCTTCATGCATATTGGTTTGATCCTACAGCTAGAGAATTTTCTTCCCCTCATGCTTAGTCTTCAAAAGACATCTAAAGTACCTTTTCACCAAAATACTTATTCATGTCCACAGTTTCATTCCTACTTGACAAAGTTCTGTCCTCATGTTGTTTTTCTCAGTGATCACTTGCAGCTTCCACATTTCAGATCAGAAGTGCTGTGAATTTTGCTAATTCTCCAGTCTCTGGGAGCCAAAATCCTAAATACTCTGGGCTCCCAAGAGACTGTCAGAAGTGAAGAGGGACACATTTTTCACGAAATCAAGGCCACATGACAGCCATTTCCTCACAGGTCCTCTATGTTCAAGGACTGGTTCCCAGCAAGACTGTCACAGTTTCCTTTGTGTAGAGGAGGAGGGTGTGCTCCAGAGCGGCGATTCCCTGCCACGCAGTCGAAAGGGACAGGACATCATGGATTCCTTCTTCCAGGGACAGCTGCAGGGGGTGCGCAGCCAGAGGTGCCCAGGGCGGTCCCTCAGAGTAGGGTCCCTGCACCCCTGGGGGCTGTGTGCCAGGGCAAGGACTCTGCCAACTGCCAGGGTCAGCACTCAGCCTGCCCAGGGAGCTCCCCGTGACATTGCGGGGAGAAGCTGTAGGTGAAAGGAGGGACCTCTCTCAGGGCACGGTCCTTCTGCCTACCAAGAAGGTGCTCTTTGGGTCAGGGCTACTGACAGATCCAGCTCAGCAGAGGATGTTGGCAGAAGCAGCTTTTGAAGAACATCAGGCAGAGGTACTTGAAAGGGAAGGAGCTGGTGCTTTCAGTCTTCTACTCTTGGTTGTCTGGGTGGGGAGTGGGACATGGAAATTCATCTCCCAGTTCTGGAGTGGACACTGAAACTCCAAATCTTTTTCACTTAGGAGTGAATAAACCAGGAAGTGTAAAAAACCAATACCCTGTGGCTTACGGACAGCACCAGGATCAAATTTCCAGTTTCACCAGGGATGGTCAGACATTCCTATCACAGCCTGCAGACACAGAGATGCCAGATGCCCCTGGGCAGTGCGTTGCTGCCAGGAGGTGCCTGCAGA
Organism: Phaethon lepturus; assembly: GCF_000687285.1. NCBI lineage: Eukaryota > Metazoa > Chordata > Aves > Phaethontiformes > Phaethontidae > Phaethon > Phaethon lepturus. Next base: position 4,271 of record NW_010532674.1, read on the forward strand.
GCAGCGCTGAGAACGCAGTGGGTGAGACGGTGTTCTGTGAGCAGTGACGGGGAGGAGACGTGGGGACAGAGAAGCAGGTCCCAGCAGGGATGGCTCCAGGCAGCAGAGACACAGGCAGGGAGTGAGAGGGAACTATGAAAAAGCGCTGAGGGAGGCTGTGTTGAGGCAGCTCTTTTGGTCCTTCACTGTAGATGTCCAGAGGAGGGCAACACAGCTGATCAAGGGTCTAGAGCACAAGTCCTATGAGGAGCGTCTGAGGGAACCGGGGTTGTTCAGTCTGGAGAAGAGGAGGCTGAGGAGAGGCCTTATCACTCTCTACAACTACCTGAAAGGGGGTTGTGGCGACGAGGATGTTGGTCTCTTCTCCCAAGTAACAAGTGATAGGATGAGAGGAAATGGCCTCAAGTTGCGCCAGGGGAGGTTTAGATTGGATATTAGGAAAAATTTCTTCACCAAAAGGGTTGTCAGACATTGGAACAGGCTGCCCAGGGAAGTGGTTGAGTCACCATCACTGGAGGTGTTTAAAAGACATGTAGATGTGGTGCTTAGGGACATGGTTTAGTCATGGACTTGCCAGTGTTCAGCTAATGGTTGGACTTGATCTTAGAAGTCTTTTCCAACCTGAATTGTTCTATGATTCTATAAAATAAGGAGCTGGCAAGACCACCAAACTTATATAGTATATTTATATACCTATATTTGTGCTATAGAAAGCCCAACTGTCTGCTACCACTGCTGCTGAGGGTTGGTTTTGCTGGGGATGGTGGGCGTTGCTCAGGAGCATGTACCTTCCCAACAGCAGGAGTCACTGCTTCCTCGTCTCATCCCCCGGCCCTGCTTGCTGGCAATGGGAAAAGTGCTGTGTGTTCCCCTTGGCTCTCTGTCCTAGCCCTGATCCTACTCCTGCCTCTTCCCCATCAGTGGCAAAAATGAACTGTCCTCTTACCCTTCTGGAAACAAATTCCTTCTCACAGGTAGCACTGAGGAACATCCATTCACCTTTTTTTATATCTGCTTGTGGGTATTTTGCACCCTTTCTTTCACTTCCTCTTTTTTTACATGCTACTTTGAGCTTAGGGCTTCTGCTTGAACTGGCCTCCTTTGCTCACTTCATCAGTCAATGTCCCTTTCTTTACCTTAGTCCCAGCCAGGTTTTCTGGGCAGCTTTCAAGAAACGTGGCTGTAACCGAAGATCAAAAATGAAGTAACTGTGTGGTTGCATAACCGGGCTGAAGAATGACTTTCTGGATGTGAACAGAAAAAGCAGCCCCTGCTTGGGTAGAACCTTTTAATTTTTGTCCGCTGGCGTCAACTTCTCTTTCTATTTCCAGAACAGTTCAGACAGAACTAGGCATCGCTTTAACTCCATAGACTTGATCTTCTGACCCAACAGTAGAAAACAAATGGATCTAATGAAAAAGCAAACCAGTTCACCCAAGATTTATAATCTGATCTTGTGGCCTTTCTGCATTAAAAGTTTCCATTAAGTTCTGTGGCACTCACCCATCCCAGATTCCTCCAGGCAAAAGGAAAGCAAACAAATGCTTCAAGCAAATGCTTTGTTTTGTAATAAAGTGGCAGGATCAATCATGACTAGCCACAATGATGCGGAGGTTTTTTTGTTGGTTTTGTGTTGGTCAGATAAAACCCTGTATAAATTTTCTTGAGTCGGTTCTGTTGACTCACTGTGGCAAGCGGAGCTTGTCCTTCCACCAGGATATTTAAAGAGGTGCTAAAAGGAGTGATGTCAATGATGCATCTTCTTGATACTGCCTTGTAAATGTCAAAAGCAAATTTTGCTTGCTTTGTTCAAAGAAAAACATTTCATTTTAAAAACATGTTTCATTTCAGTAATACGGGAGTTAAACCTCGAAGTCTGGTGTAAAGTTTCTCAAAGTGGAGCGGCTTTGGATCTGCGATTTGTTCTGTGGAACAAAGAGGTGTGTGTCAGAAGTGAGATTTTAGTTTAGATCATGGTGCTGAGATCCAAGGTTTTGTCTCTACAGTTCTCACTGCTTTTCTGAGGAAGTGTAGTTTATGAAATCCCATTTTAGATACGGATTTTGCCTAATATTTTTTAAGTCCACTGATCAGATTTAATCATCCTTATCAGAGAAGTAAAAGCTTTGGTCTAAGTCCCTACACATTTTGTGAGCATAAGCAGCTAGGCCCTACTAGCATCCCCAAGAAAGGATGCTGCTCCAAAAGCTCTCCCGAAGTGAGTTAAAGCATAGTTTGATGCTCCTACCCCTACAACAGATGTTGGGAAATTCAGGCATGAGACATATGCCTATAGGAAACCGATGTCCTGAGCTCCACTGCCCAGAGACCAACATGTTTGAGTCTGTCTTTCAGATTTCTTACACCTTTGGGGCAGGAACTCTCTTTGTTCTCACTGTGCAGATTGCTGGCACCTGACACATCATGTTATTTATATTCGAAATAAATAGCAGGGATTAGCTCCCCCCTGCCTTCCTATTCCATTTGCTGCTGATACCCTTCTTAGTAAGACAGAGCTTCCAGACAGTCTCAGCTTTATTAGAGAAAGGGGTTACAGACTTGTTCCAAATAAATACTCAGTTTTTGATGAAAGTGTCCCCAGACAGAGAAAGCACTGTCTGACCGGTCACCAGTTATGAGAATTCTGTCATCTGCCAACAATAATCTACAATTAAAATTGAAATATTTTGATATATTACCAAAGACAGGGAAAATAGTGTCCTAAAGGGAGCTGAAGAGCAGAAGGAGGCGTGGTTGCGCCTTATTTGTTCAGCATTGGTGAGTCATTTCGTCTGAATTTCTATGCATTTTAAAAGTTTTGTTTCAAAGGTCTATTGTGTGGCTTCTGGCAACAAATTAAATACCAGTGATGTTTGTCTCTTAATTTAGAATTAATTTTAAAACATCACTCATAATATAAGACCTGATTGAAAGCCTATGGTCACTGGAAGGATTCCCAAGGATTTCACTGGGCTTTGGATGAGGGTCTCAACCCACAGATATCTGTTTATTTTTCCTCATTGTATTTATTCTTGGATGGGAAGACAAGCATTAAATTTTCAGAATCTTTTCGCAATTTTGGACTTTTCATTTCTTCAGGCTAAAACTGAGTTGAGGAGAATGAAGTGTTTTTGTAAAGAAAAGCGTCAGGCTATAAGGGTGAGGTGGGTTTTTTTTTGCTTTTCTGGCTAGGACCTGCTCTACTATAAGCCGTCATAACAGTGCAGATCTGTGAGCTGCCAGAGGATGGACTTAGTGATTCAATAGGCAAATTCCCTGATCTCCAATGTATCTGAATTATCAGCGTTCTGTTTGCAGAATAAAACCTGTAGTTTGTTTTCTGAGGAGCTGGCAATGAACAGCCCTCGGCTCTCGAGTTTGCATGGAGGTTCAAGTTCATAAATCCAAGTTTCCAAAGCAATATTTTCCTCTAGTCCCTGGGGTTGTCCTACTTGCAGTCTTTGGGAAGATCATAACTTTGCTGTCTCCTGGGCATAATGATTCACTCATTCTGTCTCCAGAAGCAGTTGCCGCCTGCTGAGCCTTTCTCTTGTTACTTCTTGTTAATGGCACTAGAAGAGGCTACTATGTCTCCAATCAAAAGAAGGATTTTTTGGCAAGGGCAGAAGAGAGCCTCACAGTCTCCCTTAACAGCCTTGTACTTCTTGTCAGCATCTTAGGATAGGAGGGAGAAAATCTTCCTTTTCTACTGTAATAGTTCCACATTAAGTCCCAGGACAAATGTTTGCCTCGTGGCTTCGTGGAATAGCTGAGAGAAATATAACTGACCGTAGCATGGAGTTTACTACAGACCAAAATCTTTGAGGATCAGTAATAGTTTGCCTCTTCCTAACAGAAAAAGGGAAAAAGGAAATAAAAAGAGAAAGTGAGTGAGAAAAAGGAAGATCACAGAGATCTCTCAGATTTCCTCGGAGAGCCATTGGGATATAATAAAAATAAGCATCGCTCCTAGGAGAAAACACAAGGGAATATAAAACTGTAGATCTGAAGGAAACTGAGAACAGCTGTGGGAGGATATGAGAGAGGGAGTAGGCATCTGGTCTGTGAGTGCAGGATTCATGAATTTTCCCACTCTGCAAAAATTTAATACACATAACTGCAAGTCTGAGCTGAGTGGCATGGATATGAAGAGGTTATGTGCTTCCTGGAGAACCAATGACCATTGGGCATAACCAACAAAGTTACAGGAGATCTATACTTTCTTTATGATGTCTTGGTTTTATTTCTCTCAAGAGAGTTCATAGCTTGGCGTCTTGTATGTGCTGCTACTCACTGAATAAGCCCTGTTCGCGTGCTAGAGCTTGAATGGGTGCTTATGCTGAATTATCTCCTCGTTACCTGGGTCCCTTATCTGGTTTAAGTGGAACCAAGCTCGTGCTTAATTTGACCCTCAGATTTAGCAGACAGTGAGAATTAGGTTGAATAAGGTGGTTATGATCCAAGTTATGATCCATGATGTATGACTAGGAGGGAAAAAGTGAAACAAAACAATTTCCTTAGGAAAGTGTACACGTTGATAAAACTGTTCATGGAAAACCTGACCAAGGTCTTCATTGCTAATGTCTGCTTTGATTGCTGTACTGTCCCAAAAGCATTTTCACTTTTAACTTAAGCATTTTCTTACTGAAGGCTTAATCCTTCATCTGTTGCTAAGGCCGGTGAAAACAAATTGCTCCATTAGCAACAGGCTGATTAGCTCTCCAGTATACATGTAATGTCTCTTCAGCAGCCAGCTGACTTTTAACATTAGTAAGGGATTGAGTTGGAAGTGACAATTCTTATTTTGACTCGTCTGCTCAGGCTTCAATTTTCATGAAACTTGTAGGAACTTTATTTCTTTGAGTCCTGTACTCCTCAGGTTTGAAACTGGCCACAGAGTTGAGTAAGGGAATGGCAGATGAATGGAGGTCATGATCTCATAAGCTTCATCTCCTTTAGAAATGGTCAGCCGAAAACTTGCAAGTTTCTGTTTCTGATTCTAAGAGAAGCAACAGCTTTGGATGGTCTGAAACCAAACTAGACATTTGGAAATGGAAAGGTTTTTTTATGGTTACTAGCTTATCAGTGAAACTAGATTACTGCTAGTTTTTCTAAGTGAACATCTATCCCTATATCAAGAAGGTTTAGATAATACAAAAAATACAGTGATTATGCACAAATTATTTTTCTTGCATGGCAAATGAGCTTTTCATGCCATCACCTGTAGTACAAGCAAAGGGATTAAGTTAGTAGGATACTAGTCACTTGTAATGAGTATTAGTGTTGAGAGGAATAGTGGAATAAAGCACACTGAAAAAAACAAGCAATGGGGGTAATTAAGTCAAACTAGTGACTATGCAAGAAAGCATCTATTAAGCAAGTATGGATTTTTATGTGTATCTGCTCTGTTATACTTATTTATGAACAGCGCGTAGAATAAACAGTGCTTCTGCCTAAGGATATTTCTTACTGATAAAAGACTGTAAGACCAAGTCGGGCTAGAATGACTCAAACAATATGCTTACAAGGCACCTGGATGAAAAAGAATAAAATGATGGGGCAAGAAACATAGTGGTGTGAATTTTAGAAACAGTGTCTTTCCTGCATAACATTTTGCCCGCTGTCACAATTACTAATTCAAAAAAAGAGCTACCACAAGAAAGAACTTGCAGACAACCGAGGTAAGAGACTACCGAGAATTACGAGAGGCGGATCCCTGCCTCTGTGAACGGAGCCAAAGAGGCACTGTCGTATCCACACACACAGCCTGGCTCTGAAAGCAGCAATTATGCACAAACCCTGAAGAGCATGGTGTGTGGCATCGCTGCCTCTAAAGACCAGGGGAGTGTATGGCAGAGGGGAAGGGGGAAGGAAACTTAGGGGTTAATTTTTCTTCAGTGCTTCCTTCACAAACCAATGGAGAAGATACTGCTGGAGAAGTACTGCAGCAGGATCCCAAATAACAATAAATATCAGATTGATGCTTTTAATGGTGTTTATAGTAGAGTTTATCAACAATTCTGTTATCACCACATGAGATCTCTTCCGTCAGTCTTGCTTGTGTATTTTTAATGCCTGTTGGCACAATTCTTCATGAAACTGCAGGAGCTGATGTCGATTTACCGAATGGATTAGCCTTCTGGGACTCCCACAACAATACGTGTGCTGTTTCAATCTATTTTGATCTAAAATGGATTTGTATGTCTTTAAAATGAGCTAGCAAATTGCTGTGCTAAATAAGCTAGATTGAACGATGCACAGGAACTAATATTACTAAATCTGTATGTGAAGGCCCTGTTCTGAGAATCCTCGTAGGCCGTGTGCTGCTCAGCTTCAGGCTCTAAAAATATTGCACTGCAAAGCTGCTCTCTTGCCAAAAAGACATTACATCAGTCAACGCTGAGATTGCATTTAATATGTGCTAGGCATTAGACTCGCAGCTTGAAATGCTGTTCTCCTTGATGCTTCCACATGGTGAGGTTCATGCCAGTGCGGCGGGGCTGGACAGAATATGCTCGTTTCTTTTTAAGTCTGATGCTGACAACTGAAAAAGGGCCTCAAGGCCTTGTGTTAGCATCCTCCACCATAAGGAACGCATCCAGCGAATCCGAGCACCCTGCACTGTCTTGTGCCGTACGTGGGACATGTGACACATCTCATGGCTGACCGCTTCCAGGCCTTTTGGTAGTCGGATTTTTTTAAACTAGACCTTTCTAAGTTCCCAGTTTTTCAGTGTTTTTAAGAGAAAAAAAAAACCCTTACTGAATTTTCGTACCTTCGGGTTTGTTACTACCATTATTGTTGCTATTCAAAACAATAATGCCAGGAGCAAATGTTGAGTGTAAAAACAATAACCTTTTAAGAGCTCTATTTCACACAAAGAGATATCTATTTACAACCTTTACTCTCTTAGGCCAGTTATTTTTGTCTGTCATTGTCATTAACAGTTTATCAGTCCTCCTTTACAAGAAGTGATCAGTAAGGCTTTGTTCAGCTGCTCAGCCTCAGTGTTTTGTATTTTCCTGGTGCTGTGTTTTTTTAGTTGAAGTTCTTTGTCAACACGGCGGATGCTGTGACTAATTTTGCTAATTCTGGAAGAAAGGATTATGCTTGGATTCTGCATTGGTGTTTTGTGTCTCGGTAAAAAAGTTACAATGAGTGAGTAGTCTGGGTTATGCAGACAGTTGGGTGGGATGATACCTTCTGGCCTTCAAATCAATGGGATCTGTTTATTGCCCTATGATTCACGCTTACCTTCTGAGGCAGTCTGTAATGTCTTGTAGATGATTTTGTATGCAGAGCACCCCGTGCGATGCTTATGAGTGTATGTCTTGGATAAATGGGAAAGCTCCTAGTGAGGCTTTCGCACAGAGGCGCGAAGAGATGTTGTTGGGACACTGCAGTATTGCCAAGTTGTTCTAGTTTATACAATTCCCACAGTAGTTGACATTTTCTTTGAAGTTTCATGGTGTTTTAAGGAAGATTCACATGTATTATTTTGAGAAAAGAAAGAGGAAATCCGTAGTCCTCCTCATTGCAGAAAAACGCTTGAAAAAGTGACTGCCATTATTAAATCACCCCCCCATATCACCCAGCAACCCAGAAAACAAAGAGAAAAAAAACATTAGGTTTAAAACCTTAAGTTGTTTAAGGATTTTTATAGGGTCTGATTAAGATTCTGTATGCTCAGGGTAAGAAACCCCGTAAGTCGCAAGTCTTACGGTTTCTCAGTCCAGGCGCACACACAGCCGTGACCTGACTCCATCCGTGCCGGGGCGAGCCGTGGTTGTGCTCCAGCCCTCCCTGTGCCCGGCCTTCCAGGGGAAGGGAATCTCCTCGTGTGCCGGCCGGCGGGGAGGCAGCGAGTACTTCCCTGGCAAGCAGGGCACCAGGGCTTAGAGGTGTGCTGTAGTTCAGGCACAGCCTCTAGATAGCCTAAAAAAAAACAAAAAACAAAAAATTAAAATTCTCAGAATTCACGGCTGACATATTGATTAATTAAACAAACACAAAACGAGAGATTCTCGACAACAAGTAGCGCTCTGAAGTGCCTGTAGGCCGGGCGATGTGCTGGGCCGGTGCCTGAAAGCGACCCAGTCCTGCTGTCTGTTGGACGGCGAGGCAGCCCCGCCATTTCGGATGACCTGATTTAATTGCGCCAGTTGAGAGACATGCAGAAAAGGAAGCGTGCCTCCGAAGGAGTGACAGACCCATTCAGCTGTTAAAATGCCCTCTCTCCCAATAAGCATGGCTGCTATTAATTGTAGAGATAAGAACACATTTTCCCCCTAACCTTACGCTGTCGTTCGGCTAAATTTGCTGCCTCGAGGGAAGCACGTTTCTGTACAGGACTCGGTAAACAACACAGGGAGAGTTCAGGGTCTCAAGAAGACGATGGAGCTCTCTGCCAGGGCGACTACAAGGCCGTGCTGCCCAGGAAAGGAGGGAAAGCAACCGGACGCTGCTCCCTCCCGTGCAAGCACTGCTCTGGCACCGAGGCGAGAGGCAGCAGCCGCCGAGAAAACTTTATTCCCTCCCCGAGGCCCGTCCTCCGGGTGGGCGCAGGGCAGGCGGCACCCCGGTACGTGGAAGGGGGCCGGCACGAGGAGAGGAAAAAAGCTGGAGTTTTTCGGGGAAGAAGCAAGAGGAAATCGTGACTTTTGGAGTGGGAATCCTTTCTCGGCGTGGGCCGTGAGCTGCCCGGTTTGGCACCGCTCTTC
>NW_010532674.1:13021-39870 GCF_000687285.1 Phaethon lepturus
CGCTCCACCGGTGTCTACGTAGGCTGTGTGTATGGTAATAGAAAATGCAGGTATATGTGGCCTGCCATGCGGGACGAGCAATTCAGATACTAGTACGTCACCACTTCTCTTATCAGAGTTTCGCAGCCAATTTCCATTACTATTTTTATCCTTTATTGTGTGCAAATACACAAGGATTTTAGTTACAGCAGTGTCACTTTGAGTGCCGCTTGGAAGGCCAGAGAACGTGGTGTCTTATTTTCACTAGTCCATCTAACACTATTTTTACAACTGAACCATATTGCTAATACAGAATCAGAGCAAGTTTTTTAAAAAGGCATTTTTTTAAAAGGATTGAGTAGTTGCAATTGTTGGAGAAAGGTGCTTAGATGCTGGATTAGGAATTTGCAGGATCAAAGTAGCAGTTAAGATGCCAGGGAACTCATCCAAAGCACAACATAGCTGATATTCTTGAGGGAATACTGGGCTGTTTTGTATACAGCACTCCTGGCTCCAAGTAACTTAAAACCTGAAGAACTGAAATGGTTACAAATATCGGGCTAAATCTTTCAAGGTGTTGAGTGCCCACAACTCACATTGGGCTGAGTACTCTTTTACACTGTGGCCTTTTTATGCTGTGATGGCTGTGCCAAAGGCATTCACCGGCAGTAAATGCCACTGGAGGCCCCGTTACGGTATCGGACCGTAGCAAAGTCGCTTGGGTGCAGTTGGGCATTCGGCCCATTTTCCTGGCAATATCCAGCACCTTTCAGGAGCAGGCTGACAGAGGAGCGGCTCAGGCTGGAACGCTCAGTTATTTGTGGTCTCAATTACACAGAAAATGTAGAGGAAGGATTTGTTTGGGTTTTTTTAACCTGTGAGAAGCCACAGGGATTTCTGCTGGGCTGGTCTCCTTGAGATCTAGACTGCAAATACAGGGCATGAAATTCTCTCTCTTCTCATTTCCATGCTCAGACGGAGTTCGACGAGGTGAGGAACTCGCCTACATCTTTGCTGCACTGGAAGGTGCATCTAGCTGACTCCTGTCTTCTCTTGGCTCTAGAAGAGGAACAGCAAAGACAGTAGTGAAGCAGGCTTCTCCTTTCTCCAGACTTAGTAACTAATAGGGGAGCTGAGTTTTCTAATCCAGTTGCACAACTGGAGCTGGAAAAGATGCCAGAGGACTGAAGTACTTTATTTTCATATCGTTTACTTGGAATACTTAAATTTCCATTTTAAAACCTTTTTAAAAAATTGCTCGTCTTTGGTGAAAGGCTTAAAAAGGGCAAAAAGTGTGAAAATCAAATGGTGTGAGCAAACTCTTGTTCAATATTTTCTTTAAGAAAACTAATTTTTGTTTAACAATACAAAAAATTGTCATTCTAGTTCTGATTCAGCCACCAAAGCAAGAAAATATGGTGGGGTTTTTTTCCTCCATAATAGTTACCAGTAATAATGTTGCTGTTACCACAACAGGGTAAGCAAGGCTTCTGAGGAGAAGATAGTAGCTTTTGTCTTTAATTAGATCAATTACGTGTTTGGAAAAGAGGCAAAGATAGGAAAAGTATAATTTTGGAAATTAAAAAGATACATATGTAACCATGGTCTCAGTTTTAAAACTTCTACAAATCTTTTCTCAAATAAATCAGTGGAAGCTCTTGGTGCTTTCTCATTACTTTATATGTTTGGTTTGGAGAATTCTGTTTGGATTTTTTGACCTGAATGTGGATGATCCTAGAGTTCTAGCAATTGGGAATCGATTTTAGAGAGAATTATACAGGATTTAATGCATGTATAAGAATAAGGAAACTATTCAAATATAGTTATTGTATGCACATTAATAAAAAATTTGGCTAATAGTGGAAGAATTAGAAAACCAATTTGCTTTGATTGTAGTATATTGGATTGTCATAAAACTCATGAGGAAGAAAGTGGTTTGGGGTCTAATTTCCTTGTGTTTATGGATGAGGTATGAGGAAGGATATTGCTTCATTGTAGATCAGTATTTTGTATCCTTTATCTCTCCTGATCCTCATGCCTCTTCTTCCCCTTCACCCACAAACATTTTCTGCTTAAAGATAGATTTTAATCAAGTGTGGTAGAGGTATCAAAGCCTCATAATGATATGTGAGGAAAGTCTTTGAATTAAATTACCCATAACAGTTTCCCATCACAATGGCTAATTTGTAATGGTCAAAGGTAGCAGCCTGCATGTTTCCATTAAGTATTCTGCAGAACAGAGAGAAGGGCAGTAGGAGGTTAAAATTTATAAGTATTTGTGGTGATAACAGAAATCTTGGCTAAAGAGGCAATACGTGATGAAATACAAACCAGAAAAACAGCTGTCATTAGCTCTGCTACTCATGGACTTATTAGAAGATGCAAAAGGATGGTGCAGGTGGACAGCTGCATACAGATCCTACCTCTCCCTCTCCTGCTAACACCAACAAACTCTGTGGTTACTCTCTGAGCAACCTGATGTAGTTGAAGATGTCCCTGCTTATTGCTGGGAAGTTGGACTAGATGACCTTTAAAGGTCCCTTCCAACCCAAACTATTCTATGGTTCTGTGAAATACAAAATTCTGTGTGTCTTACTTCTGGGTTTCTGTCAAGCACCTACAGTGTCCAGCACTGATGGACCACCTTTCCTTGGTTATCCTAGCATCTGATTCAGTGATACAGAGAGAATCACAGATTTTATTATCATTCATGTGAAACACAACTGCCTAGGAGCCCAGGAGTGCAAAGCATCAGTTTAAGCTGAGATGTAAGGAATATCTTAACCAGCTGGAACGCGAGACTCTAGCCCACAAAACCAAGTCATAGCCCTTCTGACTTCTGCAAACACACCGTGAGATTGTTCGTGACCATGACTGGCAAGGGCCTGAGCCCTTTTATTGTATGTGAAATGACATCTCCGACACAGTGCCGCTGCTGGAGTGCTGGTAGGGCTCTGACTCACCGCCACACGACCTCTTGTTTTCCAGACCTGAGCGTTACTAGCATGTAAAGGTTGACCCATTCACAGAACCATGTGGTGTGGCAACGGGCCATACGCATAACCTTGACTACAATGCCCTTTCCAGAGACTGATTGTGGTTTTCTTATTATCTAACGAGCTTGTAATTTCCTGTACTAGTTGTAACAGAGCTGAATATTTTCTAGGTTACCTAACCAAACTTCTGCAAAATCATACTGCCTACGCCTGCGATGGGGAACATTTGAGTCTGCACTGTCCTCGACATTCAACAATAAGTGTTCAGTCAGCATTTTACGGGCAAGACTACCACATGTGTAGTACTCGGGAGCCTGAAACCAGGATGGCAGAACCCATAAACTGTGTGGCACCCACCTCTTTGCAGGTATCGCATGTTGGAAAGATTCTTAATGCACACAATGTTTTTGAAGGTTTCCATGCGGTGAGCTATGCTGTGTGAAAATGGCAAGTGTTCACAACGTTGAATGAAATGACATGGTGACTATGTCAGTTTGCCATGGAAAGTATTAAAACTGAAAGAATTTGTCTGGCCAGAAGGATGTTACCATAGGTTTGTAAAAACTTTGTGGATTGCCTTCTGCATTGATAAGCCTTGCTTTGGAAACTCCATTCTCAAAGTTGCCTAAAATAATCAATTCCCTTCTAGTCAAGGGCTGGTCATGACTAAGCAGACCAGTCTTAATCCATCACACAGGCCCTCCTTTTCCCCAGGAGAGGTTACGAACATTTGACAGTTACAAACCCATTGAATAAGATGGCACTCTGGTTGGCATTTGGCTTGTTCCATAGCTATCTTCACTCACTCAGAAGGCACCACGACAGCTAAACAGCAGATCCTAAGCACTTCTGCAGACACCTGCATTTTCATTAATACGTGATTTGTATCCGTAATATTGTATGGTTTGTGTGCTGGGCCCGCTTCAGTATAGTTTAAAATGATTTATACTTCATAAATTATTACTTTCTGCTATGGAGACTTTTGTAACGAGGCTTAGAAGGTTAAGCAGACTTACACTGCTGTCAAAGGCTTGTGTCATCATAGTGAAAATGCCCAGTGTTAGGCCAAATTCAGTAAATCATTGCAAAAATGAGTAGTCAGTGGAACCTGAACACGTTCTGTTGGTGAAGCTGTTGTAAATGCTCTACAGAAGCTTTGATGAAGCTTGCAACTTTTGTGCTTGCAGCTGACACATTGCTTCTTGGCAACAGGGAGCATAATTTCCCACCACCAGTGAGTTTAGGAGTTGTAACGAATGGTTTGGCAGTAATATCCTCTCTCCAGAAACAATATTAGGGCATTTTTTATGTGTGGCTTGCCCATGTTGTACTGCAACTTCTAAAGACATTCCAGACGTGACCTATGGGCCATGTGAAAGTACAGCTCTCCACCGAAAACAGTAGGCCAGATGCATCCTTGATGTCATTTTAGTGACTACAGCGAAGTGACACCAATGATTATTTTGGGCTTGTGAGTGCCTTTGTGAGATCTTCATGGACAGTTTTTTCCCTTGAATATAGTAAACACAGCATGGGATAACTGTTGTATAAACTATCATCATCGTTCAGGCACTGTCACTGATCAAAGGCAGGAAAGCATTTTGATGAGGCCACGAACGTGAGAGATACGAGTACTGTGCATCTCATGGAGTTACGGTTCTGTCAAGGAGAAGAGACATATCCTGTAAACTGATTTCTTAGAAAAGAGCACCAGTGATCTCATCCCTCCTCCCTTTCCCTTTGGAACCGCATCTGCAGTCTGCATAATTGGGCATGATGCAGCCGGCAGGAAGCATAACAGGCGTTTTTGACGGTGACCTCCTACTAAAAGGATCACTGCAAAGTTAGATCTGTCTTGAGATATTAACAGCCCAGTGCTATCTCATTGTGAGTATCATTGTTTGCTTTTGTGGTTGCGTGTTTTTGCACGGCAACATGATAGAAAATGCGACTGCTATTGGCATTAAATAGGAGAACGTACAAACAGATGCACAGGAGGTGATTCAGCTCAGGTGCAAACAGAAGGTGACTCAGTAGGGGACAGCTATCTCCACTTACCAAAGACATAACTCAATTGCACTGGCCTGTTCCAGAACTGTCACAATTAAGGAGGAGTTATTTGTTTGACTTGCAACTCTGTGGAAGAAGAATTGTCTGATAAAATTAAGTCTGCTGTGCTTTTCCTTGCCTTTTAAACTCTTTAGAGTGCACTTAATGCTCAAAAAGTGTTGGATGCAAGTCCTCTCCTTCTACCAACGGGAACAAAAAGGCAGGAGTGTTACAGGATTGCTGCAAAGTGCTGCCAACGTGTATCATTTCTGCTTGGGAGGGATGGCTTCCAGGGATGACAGGAGAGATTCAGCCACTGCCAGCTCTCTCAGCCTGGAAACAAGAGTGCAGCTTATGCTATCACAGTGGTAAATTTGTGATTTGGCCTCTTGGTATGACTGAGACCTCTTCTGATGAGAAACAACGCAAAAATTCCCACCGATTTTACAGGAGTACCTAAATCTATCAGAGAATGGTATCTTACAGTTATTCCTGTCAAGAGTGGGGTGACCTGGAGACACTGCCCTCCTTACCACAGCCTGCTGTGATTTTAAACATCAAGAATCCTGGGCACAACACCGCAGACTGTCCAAAAATAGTGTATAGAAAGCCCACTCTAAACCGAGCTTTGAAGGCGAGTAAGAATTTCCTAAGTACACTGCTGCATTTAAACTGGGGGTTTTAGGTGCTTTGGCTTGTGACTGTGTTAAAAACTGGGCTCGGACTCATGTTGGGCAATGTCTTCATATTTTCTGTAGCTACAGCTCCGAAACCACTGATGAAGTGGGAAGACCAATGTGAGCATTAGGAGTACTCGGTCCTTTTGCTGAACTTGGAGAGGGTCCACGGGACCCTCTGCATATAATGCTTCTGACTTTTTTATTGTCCTCCTTTTGTTGCCGCTCCCAGTGAAGCAGCACAGTAAGAACCACGATATATTGCTGGGTCAAAAAATCTGGGGTAGAGATGGCCTTAGAAAGAGCATTTAAACAACAAAACAAAACAAAACAAAACAAAACAAAAAAGACAAGCAGGCTTAGGATAGACATCCACAGCTGTGCTATCTGATCAAACCAATTCTGGAATTGGTTGAAGTGGCAAGTGAAGTAAATATCTGATGATGTGTGTAACTGCAAGCAAGCAGTTACACACATTAGGTCAAGTGCCCCTTAAGCAGGAGGTCCTACACATGGCTTAAAGCTACAGTTGTGCTTAAGTGTCACTAAGGCACACCAAGTCATTAGCTAGAACTCTTTCAAGTGAAGATATTACAGAGCGTGCTCAGGTAAACTGAAGTAGATTGAGATGAAATGAATGTTAGAAAGACACCTTTTTGAGTCACCATGCTTCACCTGGGCATTACACTCCCATCAATGCCATCAGCCAGGAGCGTGTGAGTGCCGCAGGCCTCACAGAGGCCGGGGGCTGAGCGTCTTCCCAGTTGCTCTGGGCTCTGCACGGAGTCCCAAGCACCTCCGAGGCTGCGGTGGCACACAGCGGGACCTGGCCGACCAGCTCGGGGGAGAGGAAGAAGTGAAAAACAGCAGATGGGTAACATCCTAAGTAGCCGTGAGCATCCCTGGGATGAATGTGTTGCCATAAACTTGGGCACACCTCAAAGTCTGGTAGAGGTGTGGCTTAAATCTGGTGATGCAGATGTTCCTTACGTGTTTACAGCCAAAAGGTTGTGAAGGAATGATTTCTGTCCTGTATAGAACAAAGTACAACTAAGTGTTCTCATTGCTATATAGCTTCATACCTTGTTTTCAAGCCTATCCTTTTTGCCCGTTGTTCTAGAAAGTACTGGATGAATGCCAAAACCTGAGATCCTGCCAACTCCTTGTCAATAGTCGGGTTTTTGGACCTGATCTGTGTCCAGGGACCACTAAATTCCTCCTTGTCTCCTTTAAATGCAAACCTAGTAAGTAATCCACATCAGGCAAATGTGTATTTGTGTGTGTTTTGTTGTTTGTTTTGGTTAAAATGCCACTGTACAAGGCTTTGCATAAATCCATGTGAAGTTTTGAGACTCTTAGATTAATAACAAATTGTTTTTTTCTGCTTTACCTTAGCTCTCCATTGTGTTTACAGCTTCAGTGTTCTTGCTGCCAAGTTAACGACCAGCATAGTTTGGCAGAGTCAGACATCAAACTAGGAAGGAAAAATGTTTTGGAAATTATTTTTGAAGAGATGGTAATGATAGCGTCATATTAGAAAGATAGAGCTGAACAGCAAAATCAGATGCTTGGGTGAAGGATCCAAATGATGAAGAAGATATCATAATAAGGAATATACAAAAATGCTTAAGGAGGACCAAAGCTTTCAATGACCCTCTGTTCCTACCTCCCATTTATAGAATAATGACTGGAGGATACATACATGTGGCTAGCTTTATTACAGAATTTCATTGTAGAATCACGTGTATTCTATGCAGGTAATTAACATTGATACGTAAAGGGGCAAATCCTGCCTCAAAGAGAATGCACTTGGTAAATGTAAGAAAAGTGTAAGAAAGATTAAGACAATCATCATGAGGTTTCATTTATTGGCGTTTTTTAATTGTTTTTCTTGTTGCTATTGTATATGAGAACAAGCCCCAGTAGCCTGGAGGCTCAGCTGTTTTTTGGCAGCTAATCCCCAGTGTGGATGAAATGGGTCCCAAAGAAAATAGTTGAATGATGATTTATGGGTAGGTTCACCAGCCAACTCAGAAATACCATCCCACAACTAAAGGAGAAAGCACAAAAGAGATTTTCTTTAATCAGAGCATTAAGATAGACATCATTGGTGGAATAGGAACAGGGGTGGCAAGCAAACTGAAGCGCCAATTTATGCGGAGTATTGAAGTCAGAGCAGAGATACGGGAATGGAGTAGGTAGGTGTTACCTTTGGCAAAGCACTGACACAAGAACTCCCAGGGAGTCTTACTGAGCCAATCATCGGGGGGGGCAAAAGTGTGAAATTTAACATTTTGAAGATCTGTTTTATTATCTTATAGTTTAAAGATTCTTTTTCACGTATTAAAATTACTGCATTATTAATAGTAGATGGATTTGAATATCATAGCTGTGTCTGTGTCATTTGAAACCTCTTTTTACTAAGCAAAAGTGGATTGAGATCCTGTTTGTTACTTTTATAAGCTGCTTAATATTTTTCCCACTGGAAATGCACTACTTTGAATATATAATGTTCTCTGTAATCTGGATTTTACAAAAGTTGGTTAAAATGCATTTAACAGCAAGTGCTGCCTTCAGAACTGAGGAACAGTCCAGTTCCAGTGCAAATTACATGACTTCATGTGACAGGAAATTTGTATTTGTAGGTAAGATACCAGTATTGTTAGGGTTGGCTGTGGAAAACATCCCTACTCGGGAAATCGCTTGGGTATAACTTTAAGTGTATTTTACAATCTCCTTGCTTTCAAGTGGGCACTTAAGCAAGTGCCTGAATCCCTTAGTTTTTCATCTGTTTAGAAATACTGTGTTTTCCTCTGTTGCTCTCTCTCTGCAGAGGTCTCTGTTGTATTCTTACCTTTGTCTTATACCATTTGTGGGTTTTTTTCTGTTGTCTGTACTTCCCTAGCCTCTCCAGCAACCACGGAGCGCAGCCGTACAGACACAGAACACCGCTTTAGGCTGTTAGCCCTTGGGTCAGAGCCTCTGTTTTCTTGGCATGATCCTCATGGGTGTACGGTATGTCAGGTGCTTCTGCAGAAGTAACAATCTATCTGCAGCAGGTCAAGTATTTTTTAAAACCACTTTTTTTAGACTTAAACATGTGACTGCTGATGAGCTCGAATAGAAGAAACCGGACTATTACCAAGAACATTAACCCCTTTTCTTTTTTTTTATCTCTTCTATTCTAAATGAAACAATAATGTTTTCTTTATTGAATAGATAGGAGGTTTTTCTCTCTCCAGTTCCCCTAGCACCACCACCCACGCTCTGCTCACAGGGATACCACTCAGTAACAATAAGGTTTCCCTTTTCTCCTGCTCAGCTCAGGAACCTCCTTTTCCTGTTTTCACATTTTTGAAAGAGAAAAAAAAAAAAAAAAAAGGAGCAGAATAAACTCATCTCCCCGGCCTTATCTGCACTGAAAAGGTTTGCCACCATATCTAGACTAGGAAGGCTTGAGCCGTAAAATGCTGCAAGCAGAGTGGCTGCTTAGGCCAGCCAGAGACCTCCTTGGCCGGATGGCAGATTTTAACCCGTTCCCTAGGAGGAATAAACCATGCTGTCTGGAGACATCTCACTGGCTTCCCCACCTCTGAGCTGCGAGCGCGGCCAGTGTGCTGCTGCCAGCTGAGAAAGGGCGGCGGGGAGTTATTTTTCTCAGCCTCCTGATTCGAATTGCTTTGTCAGCAAAACTTTCAAATGAGCCCTTGCTGCATAGTCATGCCCGGGGAAACCCACTGACCTTGGTGGAGCCATGGAGATACAGCTGAAAGCGCTGTCTGGCTCAGGGTATGTCGCCCATCCCCATGCCTTTGTGCCTCCCATTCTTCGATGCTCACTCAGGGGCGTGTGCGGTGGCACCGGGTGATGCCAGCCATCCCCGTGATTGATGGGCGGTCGGAGGCTCTCAGCACTCAGGCGGGCATCTGAAGTAGGCGTAGAATGGAGCACTGGCCCGGGGAGAGACAAAGGAAAGGACGAGGCTTCTCCTGCTGAGCAGCAGTGGAAAGCAAGCCAGGAAATAAGGTGGGAAGGGGGGAGGCTGTTCCACTGGGAGAGGAGATGATTGGCAAAAGTTAACTTTTTCGTTCCTTTCAAAATGGAGCAAGAGGCTTTAGGTAGTCATATGGGAGCAGTTCAGTTGGAGGAAGCACTCTGCTTTGCTGTTGGCTTTGTCTCTGGTTGTAATAGTGCCGCATATCACTCGCAACAGAACTTGCAGAAAAGCTGTTTTCTGTCATGCTGCCATTTGCTATTAACAGTCCAGCTGAGTAAATTGCCTCATGCTACCATATTGTTATTTTCTTCTATTTTAGCTGAATACAAAACCAAATCAGCATGTGAAAACCAGGAACTGAAACTCCACTGTCAGGAGTCCAAGTTCCTTATCATCTACTCTGCCACCTATGGCAGATGGGCACATGAGGAGAACGTCTGCTCGACAGAAGTGGAGCGCGTCCCCCCCTTTGGTATGTTTCTATGCTGTTGATAGACCTTCTCCAAGCAGGTGCACAGAGAAGAGGGGAAACAGATGGGGAGAAAACTTCAGGTGCAAGAGCAATGGCATTTTGAAGGCGGCAGTGATTGAAATATGAGAGATTATTTCTGAAACTCAAACAAATTGCCCAGTATGAGGAAGAAACATAAACTAAGAAATGCAGCAAAGTAATAAACTTTCATATAGTTAATCAGTCCTTAGTATAATTAACATCAAAAACCCTACTTCTGTTGGCTGTCTTGAACTTAGGTGATGTATACTAATTATCAGTTGTTTGCCTCTTCTTCCTCCAACTTCTGACAATGATGAGGCAACCCGAGTGTCACAGAATCAGTGGCAGGGGTTGGAAGGGACCTCTGAAGATCATCTGGTCCGACCCCCCGCCAAGGCAGGATCACCTAGGGCACGACACCTTGTCTTACTGTTACCTTCTTCTGTGAGCTCTGTTTCTGCCAGCTCTTCCTTGCCTTAAACGCAGACTGTAAGGATAGGTTCCATAGGTCACAGTACATTGCTTTAGATGCTGTTGTATGACCAGACTCCAAGACCGTGGTAGTACACTAGAAAATTAAATGTGCCTAGGACTTCTCTCTGGCACCAAGTCCAGCAGGCAGGAATGTCCTACGTATGTAGTACTGCAGTCTTGCCCCCCAACACGGGATGACTGCATGCCGACTGCTCCTTGGGGCTGCTCCCTGGCCTGTGCTAGCTCCTCAGCTGTGATTGATAGGGAGCTGTTGAGAGGATGCTGTTGGCCCCGGGCCAGATGGGGGCAAGGACCATACTTACCAGAGTGGAGCACTGCCTTGGAGTGCCAGAAACATACCCTCTCACCGCTGATTTACTAGTACAGGTGCATCCCAATATATAGCTATTAATATATGATATTAATATGACTACATTAGTAACTGATATATAAACAATATACTAGTGTTGCTATAATATTAATATTACTTTGGTCAGACGGTGAACGCTTTCAGGCACAGACCGTTCCCTTTGGAATAGGTAAAAGAACCCAAAACATCATAAGTAGTTGTATGGTCTACATCGATAACCATACTGGTCATCGACGTAGTCCAAAAATCATCGACTTCACTGCATAGTCTCAGCTGGTGTATGATTAATGACTTATGACTCACTTTTTGTCACTAAATATCTGAATTTATAGTAGCATGTGGTTGTGAGGATGCTTGATGCTTGCATGGATAATATGTTCAGTGGTTGACACCGAAGGTATGAAGGTGAGTTTTCATGCCATGGAGATCGCCAGCACAAGATACGTGTGCTGTTCAAATCCCTTAATGCCACACAGGGAGAGACTTACATGACTGATGCCAGCCCTGTGCAAAGGCTGAACTTTACTCCTAAGAAACATGCTATAGGTGAAATCTATAAGAAGTATCTCTGAACATCGAAAGAGGTCAATAATTAGCCTTAAAAGCCATTTGTCTGCAAGCCAGTGTTTCTATTTTGTTATATAGATATTATTAAAATGTATTGGCTGAAAACTGTAATCTGTTCTTAGGCAACAGTCTATTTTAAATCGCCAGGTCTACATTTCACACTGGCTGTCTTGTATGGTCCTTCACACAGACTTTAGCTCCGCTTATCTGTTCTGTGGAGGAAACATTCTAGCAGGTTTCTGACAGACCCGTATATCCTTCATGATGGTGGCATTAGTGTATGAGGCGAGGCAGAGCAGAGACAGCTCAGTCGCTTAAGAAAGGCTGCCATCATACTTATTTCTTGCACTTCATTCACCTCTGGAAATCACTCACCTCTGATGTCAACACTTAAGAGTTCACAGATCAGAATACTGCAAACCCTTCTTACTGGATAAAGTTTCACAGTATAAATAGAGAAAGAATTTGCAACAGCAACAAACTCTCTGCCTGGCCCCCGTATACGATCACCTCTTGAGTTGGTGAGCACCTCTGGCTGTTGCTGGTTTTGTGTTCTATAAAGCAACCTAAAACCATGGTAATAGGGGAGAGCACAAAACCTGAGACAAACACAAGGTAGATCTATAGAAGGTGGATCCTTGTATAGATTTCCCAATACTTAATGAAAGTGCTTGGCCTCTTCCTGCGTGGTACCAGTAACCCTCTGCAGTGAGTATAATTTTCAGAAGCACCTATGTGGCTTGGGAGTACACATTTAGTTATGACAAAAAGATTTAGTGCTTAGGACCCAAATCCAGTTGACTCCAGATCTATCCATCTCAAGCTTAAATTGTATTTATGTGGTTATTTAAGCACATACAGATGTGAGTGGGTGCATGATTAGACTTTTGAAATGTCTGTGTACCTTTATCTCAGGGAAAGCAACGGTAATTTGAATGTCAATGTGATTTTAAAGATTTGAGACAGTTTAGAAACTTACTTCAGCTGCTCTTCGTTGCTGAATCAAAGCCCACGTACTTGTATATGTTTGTTCCAGCACACATCTGTTGTTGTTTCTACTCACGTTTGTGCACCTCAGCCTAAAGGTAGTGCTTGAGCCTTTCCATTTCTTTCACTGCATCACAGGGAAACTGAGGTGTGTTTTTAGTACTGTGCAGAAGAGAAGTCATCTGTAGGTCCTAATGACAAGTATAGGAAGTCTCTGTTGAGCTCAAGAGTTTTGCATCTCTCCGTACTTGATATAGTCCTGCTAGGACTACTGGGTATTGAATTAATTAGATACTTCTCTAGATTTTGGTGACCTCATGTCACATGTAATATAGCTGATAGGCAATTAATGACAAAGAGCAGGTTTGGACTGAGACAGATGCATTCTGATCTATTGCTTCTCTGTGAACAGTCTGTCAAATCAGCTGACAGATTTTTGGAGCTTTGCTTCAAAGGGAACACAGAAAAATGTAAAATTTCTATAGTGTGAAGGCTCTCCTCCATATCAGAAATAGAGTATAAAAATCCATCTCTGGTGTGGTGATATCTCTGTGGCCTCAGATCACCGGTAGGATCCTGAGCCTCAGATCAACATTTAGCATGACTGCCTCCTCTTGGAAACTAGATTTCTCAGCCAGTTTAATAATGTAAATTACGTGCCATTTTCAAGACAGAGGAGGAAGAAGAGCAATGGCACCATGGTGTCATCCCTGCTAGACAAAGCCTTTACAGTAGAGTTGTCCTCTGGTCTGGTTAAGTCTTGCTTACCCTAGGCAATGGAACAGCTTTAGCACGAGACAAAGCCAGCTGAAAAGCCCTCACAGGGTGGGTTATGGGAAACATACATCCAAGTCCGTCCCTGTTCTGATTCAGATAAAGAGAAGATTTGAATCTGGGTAAAGATTTGAACTGCTGACTACAAGAAACTCCCTAGTGAGTACCGTAGCTGATAAGGCAGCAACTACTTTCAGTCTCCAAACTGATACCTAATTATATGTGTAACTTGCACCTTTCATTCCAAAGTGTCTCTTGTTTTTGTTAAAAATTACCAGAAACAAAAAGCTGCGCTTAGAACAACTCATCTTGCTTGACGCAGTTTGGGGGAGATGCGTGATTTGTCAAAGAATGGGAAATTTCCGTATAAGTTCACTATAAAATATTTTTCCTGTTTTTTATCACTTTCACCATCAAACTGAAATACGGTATTTTTACATACCTCTGGTCTTGCTCTTGTCAAGAGGGCATTGTCATCAGGGCCGTTCATTCCTGTGAGCGGTCACCATTGCCCACTTCAAAGAACAGTGCGTAAAATCTTGTCTCCAGGCATTTTAGGATCTTTTGGAAAAGTTTCTTCTGCAAAGCTCGCTCCTACCGTAAGTAACAGAGTTCATTGAAGCACAAGAATTATTTCCATTATAAGATCTCTGGATCATTGCAGGAAAATAAAAAACTCCAAGCTTCTGAAGCTCTTCAAATGACTGTCACTGTTAAGACTGTACAGAATTTACAGAAAGTAACCTCCCCGTTTTACTAAGACTATCAAACACTTCACAAGAAAATGAAAACTTTTTTGGGTGCAGTTTTGTAGCAGATGGTTCTGCTTAAAGGAATCTGTTGCGCCTGGCACCACAGCAGGAAACTGTAGCAGTTTGTTCCTGCGTGACTTGTTGCCCTTTCTGACATATTATCTCTTTTACATTTGTACTAACATGTGCATGAGGAAAGGGAAAATTTATTGGCCAAAAGAAGTTAGAGAGTTGTGCCAGAACAGGTTACCACAGAGAGTACAAGGAAGATTCAGGCCAACAAACACTTCTCAAGTCATAAATTACTCTTGTTAGTACATGAAAGTACTTGAAGGAAGGCTTGGTAGTGGGTTGCCTCTAGCTGCAACTTGCAAGCTAGAACGCTAGAATGTCCTTCCCAGAAATTTCACCTGGAACTGCATTGACTAGTCAGATGTGCATTCCCTCGAGCAGAGCCCTGAGTTACGTATCTTCATTGCTGGAAGGTAGGTCCTTTCCAGCACAGCCCTCTCTTTTACCTGTTCCCACTTTCCGGAGGTTGAGAGGGGAGGGGAAGAGTTCAGGCACCCTCATCACCATGGCATGACATACCCTGAGGCTGGGTTTTGTGCTAATCCCCTCTTTCCAGTGAAATGGTATTTAGCTAAGAAGGAAGGGGTGCTACCAAGGCAAGAAAGAGAGATTTCCAAAGTCCCATAGGTTCCTTCCAGCCCAACAAGGCATTATGGTTTTGTTACATAACAGTATTTTGTGATACTGTGATTCCTTTTTTTTCTTCTTTTTTGTTTGTTGGTTTGTATCAGTATTGTGCATAATTCAGAGGGCCTACATGTCTTATTCACTAACAGTGATTGAAAAGCTTTTGCTTTCTTTCTTTTACTAAGAGTTGTATACTCCTCCCAGTGTGAGCCAGTCCCCTGTATAAGTCTCTTGGGAGCAGATGTAAAGGAAGTAAAGGTACAAACAGCTACGGGCAGATCTGGAAATGCCAACACACTGAAGTTATTAGGTTCATGCTAGCTATAGACTTCTAGGTGCCAGAAAACCATGTAAGTTGGCCAAAATTTAGGGAATGCTGGATATTGAAGTCCAGACACTTCAAGGAGCACTTAGTCAATTGACAGAAACACTGAGCCCAGTCCTCTGCTGGGGGAAGGAGCAAGAGCTTGTAGCTCAGGGCTTCTACAGAGAAGGTGGCTAAAAGTCCTTTCTAGACTGCAAGTATCACTGGTTCAAGGCCTGGGTACGCCCTTCCATTCCTAAGCACCGTCTGCTTAGCGTGTATTTACCAGCTAACTGGGGGGCTGGTTTCAAACACAAGCCCTGTGGGCAGCCATGCAGTGGCAGGCTGCTGAACGGGAGAAGCCCGAGGCTGCAGAGCAGTTACAGGACCTCTTGCAGGGGCACTGCAGCGGAGCAAACGTGCGCCAGCTGCGAGGGCAGAGGGGTGGGGTGGGTGCAGAGGCACTGTTCTGTAGCGGGACCGGGGTTCGGGGACGTGGGACCTCTCCCTTTGCGGCTTCTGCCACTAGTGCCTTGCCGCGTCGGGTGTGGGAGGCAACAGTCAACTGAATTTTATGGGTGCAAACGTAAGGATTAAATTGTTCAATTTTGCTTCCACCATGAAAATCCTTAAGTCAACTCTCTCTTGCAGGCGTCAGATATGAAAAGTTCCTTGTCCTTCCTGAGCAAACTGGGAAGCTTAGTAGGTGTTTTGGGCCCCAAAAGGTGCCAGTGGGAGTCATTGCACAACTTGGCCCCAGCAAATCTTGTCAAGATAAAGCTCCCCAAAAAGAAAAGGTGTTCAACGCAGTGGCAGGATGAGAAGTGATTTTTTGCGGGGAAGAAGAGAACAGCCACCATTTTTAGAGCCCAGTTAACTTTCTGCTGAGATGAGCAGGGAAGGGCACATTTGGTGAGCAGCTGTTTGCAGTTGCTTAAAGCGCGCCCAGGCGCACATCACTTCATCCCCACTAGTGTTTTCCCCACTAGCAGTTCGGGGGTTTTCTTGTGTATGGTTTTTCCTGCCTTAGATTTTTGAACTGTTTGGAAAAGCAGACTTGGCAGCCGAGCCTGAAGTAAAGCCAGGGAACTCCTGCCCGTGTGCGTGCAGACCCAAAGAGTGCGACACAAAGCAACGAGCGTCTGAGCCGGGGGGTCTGGTCCTGCTGCCGCCAGCGAGCGCGGAGCTCCGCTCGTCTCCCGCCCTCGGCGTTCGCGCCGGCAGATGGATCCCCCACTCTGTCCCGTACGTGTGTGCAGTAAGGAGAGAAAGACCAGGGTGGTTTGTTTTTTTTTTTTGGGGGGTTGTTTATTTTTTGTGCAAAATACTTACAAGCTGAATTCTGAGCTCGGAGCCGCTTGTAAAATAAAACCGAGCGATGGGCTAATCGCCTGCGAGCGGGGGAGAGAGGGTGCCGCTTACCCGTGCTGGCAGTAAGTAGTGTCTGTAGCGTATCATACCGCCTTGTTTACTGACAGTACTCGGACCTGGAACACAAAGGTATCAGCAACACTTTTCGTAAGCGCCGCTGATGGTGGTGTGTGTTTTTCCTAGAATTGGCGGTTGGAATGGCCCTTTTCGGATGCGTAGGCAGGACCCTGTGTGCCATGCTCTTGCATAAATTACCATATTGTTATGGAAACTTTCTTTAGGAGCCTGCAGCCTTAGCTTGCTCCGAACTCCACAGTTTCCCCTTGTCAATTCTTATCCCCAGAGCTGATACTCGGGCTCCACAAAGCATGAGCTATGCTGATTTGGTAGTGTGAAATCTTTGCTTTCAGCTGATTTTAAAAGCAAGCGCCTTATTCTTTTGCGGGTAGGCACAGCCCAGAAAGCATAAAGCAGCGTAAGCCGGCAGTTTGGGATGAAAGCAAGAAGCAGCTGGGCTCCAGTATTGGAGTGACAAATTGTGGAGGGGTTTCTTTTTGGGTGCCCTGGTCCTTCACCGGCACATTGCTTTTTATGTCGTGTGGGTCGACATTTGAGACACATTCCCTACCCAGCATGTCTTGAGGTTCACCCTGTGCATAGTGATGTGGGAGAAGACGGCAATTAGTAACGTTTGGAGAGGGTGTGACGGGACGCTGTTGCCAGAGCTTGGCGCAAGATGCTCAGGCCAGCTCTGACTGCTCCATCACCTGCAGGTCTTGTGTGGCAGGGTGGAAAGAAAGGGAGGGAAAGCTGAAAGTTTGCCTGTCTGAAACAGAGAAGCTTTAAGAAAACAGAAGACAAATTGCTTCTCATTAAAGCCTGCATGATTTATAGCATGCCGTTTGCATGCCAAAACTTTCCTAAACAAAGCTAATTAGGGAGCTGAAAGAGCCTTTCCTCCAGAAACAAGGCTTTCTACTCTAACTGTTAAATAGCTGCAGTCAGTTCTGATAGTTTATTACTGCATTAAGAACCTCTTCGTGACACCCGTGTCTCCATGCCATCCATACAAGTGTCTGTTTCAAAAGATCCACCAACAGTCTTGGCGCGTAGCGGGCAACTTCGGGAGAAAGGCATGAAGAATGGAGCGTTTTCCCAGCCGCACATCGCGGCCTTTTCCACCACTGCTGGTGGATGCCACCAGCCTTCCAGCACGCTGGGAACGTGCCTTTCAGGAGGCAGTTTATTTTAAAAGTGTGGGACCGATTTCGCAAGCCCCATAAAGATACGCGTAGCTCGAGCGTTACTGAGATACTCAAGAAAGAAGACACGTTACGTACGTATGTTCACCTCCTGCTCGGTGATTTCTTTGGGGCCGTTCAGTGGGACCATTCACTCATTTACTCAAGACGCAGCACTGACTGAATCCCCTCCTCATTCAGACACTGCAGGAAGGTGCCTGACCAGGAGGAGGACAAGTTGTCCCTGGCACGGGCTCTGCGTTGCTGCAGCTGGATTGCGGCTCGACCCCAAGCAAGTTTGGTTGAAACTAGTTTGAACATCCCTTCAGCACACAGCGACTCCTCTGGCTTCGGTGCGGGGACACTTCTGTAACGCCTGCTTGTGGGGGGTTCTACAGGCGGAGCTGCAGGTGTTGGAAAAGTGGCCTTTGGTACGGAGTACACAGAATTCCTCCGAGCTGAAGTCATTGCTCGGCTGGCATCGTAGCTGCCAGGAGAGTTAGTGGGGAGATAGCAAGGACACGCATAAACCAGGGAGGAAAAAAATGGAACATTTTTTGACTGGATCACTAAAACCTAAAATCTTGTTAGACCACAGGAAGCTAAGTTAAATTAAGGGTTTGGTTTTTTTTGTTATAGGTCTTTCCAGTTAACGTCCGTGGTGTCCTGCAAAAGCAAGCCAGCCTGGGTTTGCACTTACTCACCTGTGACACCAGGTGAGCCTTGGGAAGTTCTCCAAAAACTGGCCTGGCAAGAGCCTGCAGGCATATGACAACTGGCTCCTCAGGTAGAGGAGCCAAATCCAACATGAATATAGACGATAAGGAGCTATTAACTCCCACAGAAACATGAGCAAGCATCTACGAAAGGCAAAATGAAACTTGTACTTACTGTATTACTGAATTTGTAGAAAACCATCAGCACAACAGCCTCCTGTTTTTAAAGACGCTGTGAGTAGCTCCCAGGGCAGGAAATTTTGTAGAAAACATTATTCAGTTTGCCAGGTTGCTGCTGTGCTCCCAATCCATTCATCTATGAATCATCTGATAATTCCTCCTGATATTCTTCAGTTGTTTTCATACTTGCCAAAATAAGCTACTTGGCTACCTAAAATGTCCATCCAAATATATCCTTACTCATCTAAAATGGCCAGGGAGGGAAACTAAAGCAGCTCAGTTACTTCATGAGAACTACCCAATGTTTTAGGTCAGCCTTCCCTGCCTGCCCAGCAGCCTCCCGGGACACATGGGCATTAGGATTTTAGGTCTCTGAAAAGACAAAGGAAGAGTTGCTCTACCAAAAATCCATGTCCAAAGGTAACCTGTGAGCCCTTTGCCTATCTCCCAATGGCTCCGCTCAAGTATATGACTTATTTAGTTCTGGTGTCAGGGGATTAACTCTAAAAATCACAAATCTGCCCCTTGTTCACATAGTAAATGTCAGTCATCTGTCTGTCT
Source organism: Phaethon lepturus (assembly GCF_000687285.1). Taxonomy (NCBI): domain Eukaryota; kingdom Metazoa; phylum Chordata; class Aves; order Phaethontiformes; family Phaethontidae; genus Phaethon; species Phaethon lepturus. The sequence goes on from NW_010532674.1 coordinate 32,209, forward strand.
GTCTTTGTCAAGAACTCCAGTCTCAAACCTCCTCTTTCTTTTCAAAGAAGACTGATTTGAGGAACCTTTGGAGTGTCCTTGCAAGCACTGTTTCGCCTTCCTCTAAAGAGGCAGAAATGAACTTCAGCAGCTGGAAGGTGACAGGATGCTGTCCTTGTCTGAGTTTTATTACAGGAAGAAGGGCTATTTTAATGCCCCGAGAAATATGTTTTCAGACCTCTAGAGTGCCCCTGCCTTAGAAAACTAGAGTGGGAAATATCTGTCATCCACAGAAAGTCACAAAATGCATGAGGCAACACTGACTGGAAGCAGAAAGCTTCAGAAAAGTATTACTTACTCCAGACTTGTCCTTTCTGCATACTTTCTGTTTAGAAACCAAAACTAAGCGGGATGGGGGGTTGTTTTGTGGCTCGGAGTAGCATATGTGAATACCGGGAATTTAATCACATCTAGAGACAGTCTTTTTTTATAGCAGATTTTTTAAAGTTTGTCTACACACACACACACACACACACTTTCCCATTCAAATAATTCCAGCTTCAGTCCAAAATCCTCCTAATCAAGTTTTATTCTTTTATAAATTGTGATAGAAGGCGTAAGTCTTGAATGAAGAAATCCCAACTCTGAATGTAGATCTTTGTTAGCAAGTTAAGTTTTCACACATGGTGCGTGCTTCTTGCTCAGCCCACGGGGAGAGTCTGGACTCTCTTCATCTGCACAAAGTCAGGGGTAGTATAGGCTGCTTTAAAAATGATGTGGGTTACCTCATGTAATTAGGGCATGAAGGCAGTGCAGTGTAGATGCTGTTGAAGGTTGCTTTAGGCATGTGAACTTGGCTTGTGGCGGCAGCCTTACTAGAACAGCCTGGAATTTGGTATGGGAGGAAGCAGCCACATATTTCCCTGGTTAAATATTGATCCCATTTTGACCTCTGTGCTATGGCAGAATGGCTCCTACCAGCGGCAGGCATAATAAATCAAAAGCTACCTTTAAATATACCAAACCTCACTGTAGCCCTAGCTGTTGCAACACATAAAAATTGGTCTCACCTGACTTGAAATGAAATTAGGCATCCAGTGAAATCATCTCAATAACCCAGGGACCGAGAAAAAGACCTGCAAGCAGCATTGATTCTCCCGTTATTTGCACACTCATCTTGAGATGGAACAGATGGAGAGCGATTTGGATGTGCTTATTTTTTCCACGTCATCGTAGTGGTTTATACTGGGCACCTCGTTTGGAGCTTGACGTGAGTCTTACAGCAACCTTAGTACGCACCTGGAAGTCAGCGTGAGGTAGGTAGCTTGCTGCAAGTTCACATTTTCATTGCAGCTGACTTCCTTGCATTGACAAATCTTAATATTTAATTCTGAAATCCTGCTTAGGCAAACATATGCCTGAAATCAATAGCAGATTTGTATCTCTAGTCATGTACATAGCAGCTAATTTGTGATAACACTAGTGTTGTATATTTATTGTATGTGTTTTTCTTTCAGACTGTTTGTCTTACACGGCGCTAGAAGTTTTATCAAAAAGGTGTTACGGGAAACAGAGATGCAAAATCGTTGTCACTAGCCGGGATTTTGGAAGTCCGTGCCTGCCTGGAGTTACAAAATACCTTAATGTCAGCTACGCATGTGGTAAGAGCAAATGCGTGATCATTTTAAAGCCCTCATTCTGCTTGCAAGGCAAAACAATGCCAAATGGTGCACACGTAAGGAGAGAGACACACACATGCTCACAGAGGCTTCCAAAATCTCCCCTTCCTTTTAGCATAGGAAGTCGGTGACATAGGCGTACAAGAACAAACAAAATATATGAACAATCCCATGGGCAGAGCTGCGCCTCATGTAAATTCAGGCATTAAGGGTCTTTTTCCTGTAAAAATGCAATTGACAATAGAACATAGAATATGTGTTTTAATATTTTGAGAAATACTGTCAGAGTAAGAGTCTGTTCTACAGAATTGACCTGCAACAGCGCTAGGAAAAAGAACCTGGCATTGCCTGCCATCAGCGCGGGTAACGCAGTCCAGCATAATTGAAGCACTGTGTACAAGCCCAGTCCTGAAATCTGATTCACACGAGCACACCTACAGCCCTCAGCCTTGCAGAGGGATTTCATTTCTCCTGGGCAAAGTCTCAGTAGAAGTAAGAGTTTGAGGTTATACGTCCCTTGCAGGACTGAAGCCTATTTCAGCTCATTCCTCAGGCAGAGGAACAGTTTTCCATATTCTTTACCACGAACTAATGTATTTACATCAGGGGAAAGCAGAATTCCCTACAGTTCTTCTTCTCAGAAGCAAAAGCCGTGGGACAGCAAAGTGTAGCACCAACAAAGGTGAGAGAAGACTGGTTACAGAACTTCAGCGTAGTCCCTTATTTTGGTATTGCACGTATTTGGGAATGGCTGCGCATTTCTTGAGCCTCGAGCGGATTTCCTCAGGCTCTGCTTTCTGCTGCCGGCTGGCTGCGGGGTGGAAGTGTGAGGTTCCGGGGTGATCGTCTCTCACGCACCTCTGCTTCAGCCAGAGGGTCCATAAAAGTTTTTTCCCCGAGTCACCGCTCTGCGCACCGCTCGGCAAGCTGCCAGCCCCTGCCCCTTTCTGGCTCCTTCTGGCCGGTGGGGAGTCACGGCAGCGGCTCCAACGGGGACGTCTCGTAGAGCCCTTTTTGCTGCATCTCTAGGGAGTAATGGGCAGAGGGCACAGGTTAGCCGAGACGTGCTTTTGGGAACAGCAACGTAGGATTGATTGCCAGATCACCGTGTACCTGAAGATCAGAGGAATATGAGCCCCGGCCGCTTCCTTGCTGGCAGGAGAGATTTTCTTTTTCGGTCTCCCCGTGAGTTAGTTGTCAGGTGAGAGGCATTGCAGTAACTCAGCTTTATGTTGTTGAAGAGAGCTGGACATCTGCCTTTGCACTGATAGGTTACATTATTGTGCAGTTGCCTTCATGCTGTAGTAACTTCATGAATGAGTTAATGGAATGCTCTTTAATTAGAATAAGGATAATTATAACAGATCGTTCTTTCTTGCACATCTATGTGTGCAAGAAACATCTCTCTAGAGATGAACCAGAGAACCAGCGTATGTTTGTTTGCCGTGAGGTTATGCATTCTGTTATTCAGTGAAGTGGTTTTGCAAAAACATGTGGGTAATAAATAGTGTTCTTGTGTGTTGCTGGCACATTTTGAAGACTTTTTCTTCTGCCAAATCCTACTGAGCTGTGCAATCTGAAGCATTAGCCAACGATTTGCAGGTCTAATTATTTTACAGATCATCTCGTGAACATGGGAAGAGTTTGGGCATATTCCAGAATGACATTTTACATTCTTTCCCCTCACTAGAAGTTCCCTGCTAAGCTGATGCTTCCCAAGATAAGGTAAATAGGCCTCCCCTTGAAGCAACAGGAGCGCAGCAGAGCAGACCACGTTCTCTGAGGGCTGTGCCGCACTTGAAAGTGTTTCCACCATGATCAGGAATGTGAAAAAGAACTGTACTCCCCACCTCAGTGGTCAGCAACCGTTTAGGGCTAGAGCGTCTGGCTGCATTTTTATTTTTGCAGTTAATTCCAGATAGTAAAAACTTAGCAGGAGCCAGGACGCGCTGGTTTCTCGCGGTCTCAGCGCCCCCGATGACCTGCTCAGCATCGTCTGGTGTCTGCACGAGGTGACGTCTCCTGGCTCTTGCTGAGGCTGGACTTCGGAAGCCTCTCTCAGGAAACGCAGCGCCTGACGCCCCGCGCTGTAACTGCCCTCCCTGGATGCCTTTCAGAGTCCCTCTGTGGACTGCTTGCGGTGGGTGACCGGCTCCAACCCTACTTGACAAAGTAGTGCTGGCACGAGTTGTAGTATAGATGTGATTATCTTGATAAAAATTCCTCGTGCTAGTACCAGTTACGCTGTTCAGCGACCTGATGCAGCCTATCCTAGTTAAAGTCCTTCTGTCTGAAATGGAGCCATAATGAAAAGCAATAATGCAAGCCATCAGGAGCTTTTTTTTTGCCCGTGTCATTTTGAATTCAGCATCCCCCTACAGCAGATATTTTAATGACCTATTAAATAGCCATTCAAACCCTATGGGAAGCCACGGGGAAAGGATTCAGTCCTGTAGCAAGCTCCCTGGAGGGGAGCAGGAGGAACATCAAGAACGTCACGACTGGACGCGTTCCTGTGCAGCCTGCCCTGGGTGATGCTGCCTTGGCAGGCGGGTTGGACCAGATGATCTTCAGAGGTCCCTTCCAACCCCTGCCATTGATTCTGTGATTCTGTGAAGGAGCCTGGGCTGCCTGGGCACCAGGCCATGCGACAGGAGCTTCAGGTCACACAAAGGCGCGGGGGACACTGCGTCCTCCCAGGACGTTGTTCATGACACGTGCGTGCTGTTCGTAACAGCCCGGTCTGCAAATTCGGCGTGCGGTCTGAAAACAAACCAGCCTGCTCACTGTCTGCCTCATGCACCGACAGAAGTATTCTGCCGCTGGAGAACGTTTAAGGCTTACGATGAGGTACAAGCCAAAATAGAAATGAGCTCATTCTCCCATATCTCTGTTGGCCTTCTATTGCAAACAGGAGCTAAGAGTCCCCCAAAAAATTCCTTCATCAGGAAAGGAAACAGCTATGACTTTGAGCCCACACACAAAGAAAAGTTCTGCTCAGAAAAAAGTGCTATTTTTAGTTGTTTTTCAAAGGAAAACTATGCTAAGCCACAAACCCCAGTCTCCTCTGCTCCCTTTAACTTTCCTTAACACTATCTATTGGCAAATGTTTCTGTGTGGGATAGAGGCGAGCTTCATACTTGAAATTTCTTCCTTCCCCCCCCCACCCCCTTCACATCAGTCTGAAAATCAGTCAGTCTGCCTTCACGCGGTGCGGGGAACGGGCGCCAAGCTCCGGGTGTCTGAAGGGCCCGTCACCTAACACGCAGTACGTCAGCTCTCAGTGTTGTGTGATGCACCTGCTTTTAGCTCTGTGAATTATTTCGAGAAGAGTGTGACAACTTACCAAGGGAAAAAATTAATGCAATGGGGAGGGTGCAGCCCAGTCCCACCCATGCATCTCTTCCCATCCTGCACACCCTCCTCCTTGGTGGCCGTGCGTCTCAGAGGCTCTGCAGCGGACGTCACACAAGACTTTCAACATTTCTCTGAGAATTACAGTGAATTAATTATCCTCATCTGAAAACGGTATCTAGACGCTGTTTAGCATCTGACTGTAGCCCCGTTTATCCTGAATTTGTGGCCCAGTTCTGTCTCCTGCCCACGGGCTGGTGCACCCCTTGTGGGGTGGAAAACAAGGGGCCAGAAAACGAGGGGGCAGGTCCCCGCGGTGTGTGCAGCTGCCTTGGTGTTCCTGGAGCTCCCCGTGGGCTGAGGTGTGAATCCAGTCAGGGGTCCAGAGCTGCCCTTACTAGTCTCTAGCAAGAAGTCGCAGCGTTGTCTGTCCCCTTTGGTGTTTCACTGATCTCTAGGTGAAAACCACTGGCGCTCTGCCTGCGCGTCCCGTCCCTTGGGCTCGCTCTGCCGGCCGCGCTCGCCCTTGTCTCCCTGCCCGGCTCACCCCACCTTCCTTTCAGTCTGCTTCCCAGTTACTTTATTCCCTTTCCCACCTCCGTTTCCTTCCCCCCGGCGCTAACCCCGCGAGCAGCGCGCTCTTTGCCACTGCCCCATGCCAGAGCATCCCGGTGCCGTGCCTCCCGGTGCACCAGGTCTGTGGGTGCTGGTGGAGGGAGGAGGAGGTGTCACCGGGCACGGCCCCTCTCCCGGGGCGTTTGCCAGCCATGGGGCTCAGCGTAGAAGTAGGTTGGTAAAAGTCAAGGCAACGCAGCAGGCGGCGGCAGCGGCCCCGGCCGGGGCTGGCACGGCGGGGATGAGCAGCACAGCTCTGCCTGGGGTTGCACCACGCGTGAGGGAGCATCTCTGGGCCACCGAAGAAGCTCAGGCTGGCAGGGCTGGCACTTGCCCGTGCTGGCTACGGACATAGCCGCCCGCTCCGATCTCATCAATAGCAGCGTGGGAAACCCAATTAATAAACCCAGGGTTAGCAGTGGGATTGGTAATTAGCTGGGGATCTGGCTCCTAAAACTAACAATTCGTTTTTCATCTTTTCAGTTCCTAAATTTATCCTCACGGCTGTCAACCCCCTGGTCACCGACAGCAAGTCTTCCATCAAACAGAACAATGGTACGTACCGTCAAAAAAAAATGGCTTGCTCCTCTCCTTTGATCGAAACAGGACGTTTTCCCACTGCAGAGCTTGGTCCGAGCGAGGTGGGGCGAGGTAATGGAAACCCTGCTGGAACAGCTGCTCTCCCCCTTGGCGGGGGCAGCGTGGCGGGCTGGGACCCGTGCGAGCACGGACTTGCTGTCACAGCGGCACCGCGAAACGAGTGACCCCTCCGGACCTACCCATAGCCAGCGTGCTGTCTTCTAACTGCGACTGAACCATGGGAAAAGCAAACTGTGGTTGTTTCAGGGTGGAGAGTTTTTTAAGAGTTACGCCAACACCTGCTCTTCTTAAAGGCAGAAAAATTAATGCTGTGGCTAATGCTTAGATGCTGTCATCGATAACAGGAGTGTACTGCAGTGATTGGCCTGGGAAGTCCGTTTGAGAGCTGCGAAGCTTAATGAAGTAAAATTATTTCAGAAACCTTAATGGGAATAGGCAAGAGGTTTCACCTGGTAATAGATTCTTTTAAGTAAATTTGCCATTTTCTAGATACTCAAAGTTTTCAATACTTCGTTATTTATACTTTATTTCAATATTTATTTTATTTATCAATCATTGTTTGGTCTAATGTTCCGCAAGGTTCCTACGGCACAGCTCTGGCCTGCCTGTGTTTTAGGTGAACTTGTTAGTTTAACAGTTACTGGGTGAGTATCAATTTAGTAGCTTCATCATCTATGATATGATTGAATTTGCTTTACCTCCTCATGTCACAGGTGTCGACCTTGATCCAAAGGAATCAAGACTTCCAAAGAAAGATGGAATTCTTGTTAGCAACTCCTTGGCTACATTTGCCTACATTAGAGGTAGGAAAATGAGGCTGAGATTGTTTGGTTCATTAGACATTTTGGGAAAAAGGAAGATGACCTCAGAAGGTCACCACTGGTAATCCCATGTTTATAGTAACGATGTTATTACAATATAATCACAGTCTTGTGGATGGGACAATCACAGCATAATTGATATTTATGGAATATTTTCCATCCTGAAGGATCCAAACTCTTTTAGAGATTGCAGCCAAGATAATTTTTAATTAATATTTTCAATGGGGACTGGTGGTTGTTCGGTACTTTGAAAACCTGGTTCTGATCTGGGAGCAGTGCTGGAGACATCCATTTTTGGAAATGTTGGTTTGGATTCATATAAGGATCATCGAGGAGCGGTAAAAAAAACCCCACAAAACAAACCCAGCTGTCGCTGGTGTGGGAGATGGCAGGTTTTGTGACTCAGCAACACTAAGCCAAATTTTGTTGAGGCAAATAAATTTGCGATCACCTGATCCCTGCCAGCACAGGAGAAGTCACGAGTTTCAGAAGTCAGCAAAGGCTGATGCTGAGGAGTGGTTCTGGAGCTAAGATTGCTGCTCTTCTAGAAAACGCCAAGAGCCGCGCAGCTGTGGGCATCATCCCACAGCCTTTGCAGGGGCTTCCCCCGCCAG
>NW_010532674.1:40065-40306 GCF_000687285.1 Phaethon lepturus
GCCCGGCCGTGGCTCTGCAGAGCCCGGAGTTGCTCTTCCCATGCCCCCTCTTCGTGAGGGTAAGGCTCATTTTGGCAGGATGGCTGGAAAAAAAGACAAGGGTATGCTTCTGGTAGCTGGCTGAGAGTGCTAGTAAGCTGCTAATAAAAAGATGGGGTAATGTTGGTTGTTATTTCACAACGTTATTGAGAGGCTGGGATGTTTGCACAGTAATTTGGGGAGGCAAGAGGCGGCAGTGTTC
>NW_010532675.1:0-62543 GCF_000687285.1 Phaethon lepturus
CGAGGCTCAGGCGGGTCTCTCGCCAGCGTCCGGGGCGGTCCGCAGGCCGGCTCCTGCGCCTGCTTTCCCTCGCCAAAGCAGGTCGTGAAAGCGAGTCTCTCGGGCCTGACTTTAGCCGGGAGCAAAAGGGTGAGTCAAAACGTCAACAGCGCAAGCAAATGAAGATTTCCAAGAACAGCATTTTATGCCATTTTTAGAACTTTCTGTTGCAAAATGGAAAACTAAACAAAAACAATAAAAACACAATTAGAGGAGACATGAATTTAGCTTTTATGAAATTAAAATTTTCTTTCTACATTTTGACGTCTTAATAAAGCTGTATATTAGAAAAACAGTAACAAAAAGTCAAAGAAAAAATACTTATTACAGAAGTACTGAAATGGAAGTCTTCAAGCTCACTGCTTTTAGCCATTCTCCTGCAAAAAAAAGTGATCTTAGTTAACTTTTCTACAAAATGTTTTGCTTTCCACAGGATTTCATTTTCTAGTAGAAGGCACTTCAAAGAAAAATTTCCAAGCACTGCTAATGACAATTTATAGGATGTGACAAACAATATTTGTCTTGCACTTCAAGTTTCTATGTCATCAAGAGCTACCATGACACAGATGAGCAATAAAATAAACAGAGTTACTTAAGAATTGATCCTGGTTTTATAAAGATTTATAGATTGTTAGTAATTTTTCAACAAATCCATCTTTCACAAAGAAGTTTAAAACATTATGACTTCTAAGCAGTGCCAGCTGCTTTGAAAAATAAGTTTTGTGATCCTGTAAATTTAAAGGCTAAAAAATTATGTATTCTGGAAGTGGGAGAGCAGGCAGAGAGACTCTTCCATCTCTCATACCCTGAGTTACTGCAAAAGGAAGCGTTGGGGTGGGTGGACGTCAGTGGAGCCCACTGATGTCCAGGCAGAGATGAGCCCTCTTGCTAAGAGGAGATCTCACGGATATTCCCACAGAAATGGGAAAGAGGGAAAGACAGGACAGACAGACAACGAGTCGTGGCAGCACTAGGTCAAAATCTTTGGGTGACAACCTGCAGGGACACGGTGATATTTTCCTGTGAGCCATGGCATGGTATTGCAGGATGGTGCCCTACTGATGAGGGTATTAGTAAGGAGATGGTTTAGAGAAGAGCTGTGAGAACAGTTAATGGCCTGGAAAATAAGCACAGACCCAAGTAGCTTGATCTATTTAGCAAGTATTAAAGAGTGCTTGAATTGGATTTTTTTTTAATTTGAAAATACTCTAATTCAAACAAGATTCATTTCACTTAAGTCATAAGATTTCTGATAACAAAGGAACCGAACAAAAATACATAATGGCTCCTTCTTAACTAGGTAAATTAGGATTATTTTTTTTCTTTTGCCTGTTGAAGCTGAAGTCAGGTCTTCATTGACTGGAGATGCAAGGCCCTGGGACATATGCTTTCCTCAAGAGCACATTGTACCAAAGAAAGAAAACCAAAACCAACAATGTTGGGAAGACGAGATGATTGAGTATTTATTTTGATTATATGCATACCTATTTTTCTGGCTCCTGCTCATATGTTCTCCATAACCAGGACTGGAAGGCAGTGGAGTCCATAGCAGAGCAATGGGGTGATCCTTTCTGTCATCCTGAGTGACTAGAATTTCTGTCGTCCAGGCTGGACCTTCTGATCTGACTGTAGCTCTGTGTAAACCTCAGGGCTTCCTTCACACAGAAAAAATCAGAAAAACAAAATAAACCCCTGATCTATGTCTATTTCGTTTCCAGAGAACTCTATCTGTTTAAAGTAGAGCTGACTTTTTTCCCCTAGAAAATAATAAATACTCTGCTTGGAATTTATTTACTTTTACGTCACACTGGCACAGAGATTATGCCCTTCAAAACAAAATTTCCATTTGAAACGCTGCAAAAATTTGAGGGCTCTTTACCTTAACCTTATGCCCACCTTGAAATGAAGAAACGTGTTTGTAAAGATACATTCTTAATAAAAAGCTGAATGAAGTAGTGGAAAGGCACCGAAGTTACCCAACTACCCTCCCCTTTGCTGCCTGTGCCTCTCAGACTCATCAAGCTGTTTCCTTCTGTATTTTCTGGCACACCAAGGCAGAAGTTAAATTGCCTTTCTTCCATTTGGAAAACAAAATCCACGAAGTTTCTATTTTAATGGAAACCTTGTCCTTAGTCCCCCCAAACTTCAATGAAAAGCCCTTTGACACTCGATACACCAGTGTGTTAAACATAACAAGGCAGGCAAGCAGCGGATGGCCCGGTGTCAGGCCCTTAATACACCATCGCGTCTCAAACAGGAACCCGATTCTCTTTGTCCACGGGTGCCACGGAGAGCTGATGTCACGAAATGGCTATGAGGAAGAATAATACCCTCAGAACTGTTTATTTAATTAGTAACAAGGGTAAAATCCTCCTAATGCAGTTTGATCAAGGGTCAGTTTGAGGGGTCTTCATCAGAGTATGGGTAGCCTTCAGTGGCTGAGGCTTAATAATAATCTCTAGACTTCAATTTCCTACTAATAAAGGGTAATATAATGTAGGGTAAGCCCTCTTATTTGTTCAGATCTTTTTAACCACTGAGGAGCTAATATGCAACAACTGAACAAACAACGGCCACACAGGTTTCATTTTTAGAAGCACAGATGACCTCTGATGAAAGAACTGATCAGTCAAGCTCTGAGGCAAGGATGGAAAGTTCGCTCGCAAATGCATATTTTTTCTCCATGGACCAAAAGAACAGTAAGCTACTCTTAAATAACCGTATATGACATCAAGTAAAAGTGCCTGAAAATGACTGTGGAATTGTTATACTACAAAGATGTTACGGCTTTCAGTGAATTTCTGCTGGTAGGTTCCAACGAACCTGGCAAGCGTATTTTACTAAATGGAGTCTGCAGAAAGCTCTACAGTTATCAGCGTTGTGTATGTGATGGAATTGCTGAAGTCTGAACATTGTCTCTCTACAATTTTAATAGTGTCTAAACTTACGTTGTTATTTTCTCCTACACACTCATACCCAAATATCTGTTAAAGTTCAGACTTCCTCAAGAAACCCCTGCCTATGCAAAAGTGCAGCTGAAACACAGAAGATTTTCTTCACTGTGGAAGAACATTACTTTGCCCTGGTTTTTTAATATTAAAGTCTGGATAATGCAGTAGCCTCCAGATGTCAGGGCCAATTTCAGCGCCAATACAAGACAGCAGAGACAAGCACAACATACCCACTCGCTGTAGGGGAAAATTCAGTCTCTTTAATCCAGGACTTTCAAAAATGTGTTCCAAAATTTTTTCTTCTTAAAACTGCTGGGGTTTTGTTTTCAAGTATGCCCACAGGTGTTTGAGTTTGGTTTGCAGTTCTTTGTTTACTCACCACTCCCCGGATGCCACCCACCCCATCTCTCCTCTTAATTTGCCATCTTCTAATTTGCCCAGATGGCTCCTCTGACAGCAGCTCCCTCAGGAACGACCCTGACTTCCCATGTCAGAATTTTAATCCACTGAGTCTTTTTCCCTGGGGTGGGTAATCAATACTGAGAGTCAGATTTATGTCCCTCTAAATATATTGGTTATGAAATAAAACCTAGAGAGGGTGCCATGTTATCTTGTAACAGGTTATTAGGAAAGAGATGTGATAAACATGATGCTTTTATGTTTTGCTTCTCAGACTAGAATAAATTTGAAGGCAAAGCTGGTAAAATGAAATATTGAAAAGACTTGTAAATATACTGTATACTGCAGCATTTTACCCGCTGGCAGATTCCTGTTACCTATATATTGAAAAAATGAGAAGCAAATTAAAGAATATGGTCTCCAGCGAATAGGAAATGTAAATCCTATTAATGCTTATAGGAATTACACCTACACGTTGAAAGGGCAGTATAGAAGACCTTTAAATTACCTGAAAAATGACCGTAAAATGAGAATACCTTTTTTTAAACCATTATGCGACTCTATTTCAAACTCTAGGGTTTATGGATTTTAGAGTTATGGAAGCAGTTTATAAAGCTTATAAAACAATATGTACAATATACAGCAATGAGAAACAGCACAAAAATGTAGTATTTTATAATATATATAAGCATAAATAACCACAACAACAACAACTAAAAGCTATAGTTAATTCAACATCAATAAAGTAAGTGGCAATATGGTTGTAATTAGGGACACTATATAGGATAGAGAAGGAAGCTCTGGTGGTAATAAAGTTACTTACAAGCAGCTACTTAAAAGGCCAAAGAAATTACATAGCAGCAAGGCTATATAGCATCTCTGGGAAACCTGCACTGGGCCATTGTGAAGGGTCCAATATTGGTGTAAACTACACTTGGATCCTTCTTTCTGTGGAAACAGCAAAACAACTGCACCATGTGAGAGAGAAAGAAAAGGGTATGAAAGGGGGAAATAGTATCAGATCTCTTATTTAACAGAAACATAGACTGCAGGAATCTGATGAAATTCAGGGGCTCTAACAACTGCATACTTAATTTTACCTACAGTCATCCTCTAATGGTGCAGTATTCTCAAAATTCATTCCCATTCCCATCTTGCAGCAACAAAAGAAAGATTACTTAGGATATTGCTAGGAGCAAATGCCTCGCCAATCCCCTCCAGAAATGCTTGTTAAATAGTGATTCCAAGGAATTCTGGCATAGTGAGAATTTAGATTATTTCACATAAGATTATTGACAAGGTGCTTGAGGGTACATACCCCCTTGAATCCTTTTGATAGCACAGACTGGCAGAACAGTTTGCTTTCTGTTCATGTATTTCGTAGAAGTTTTTCGTATCAGCCTCACCCTTTCTCTCGTCCCAACTGTCCTCCTTCATGTTTTCAGTTCCTACATGCCATGGATTTGTGGTGTCCATTCTGACTCTGGTTTCCACAAAGGTATTATCAAAGTTTTGCCCTCTCCTCTTCAGACTGATCTGCAGCTAGATTCCCACCTTCCAGCCCCCCACTGATGACAAGCAGGAAACTTTCCTGTTTGTCATCACAGACAGATCCTGCAGCCAACAATGATGGAACACAACTGTAACATCACCTCCCATCCCTCCATAGCTCCTAAATCCTTTCTGCTTCATTTTTCACTGTCACTGGCATGGCATAGACAATAACTTGCTATATTGTAAGAGGCTGCATTGCAAATTAATAATGAACTAGCTAAAAAAAAAAGTATGTATTAGCTAAGAGCTGGTTGTGTCCTATGTCCTCAAATGCTATAATCAGACTTCAAAGATAGGCACAGTCAAAAAACATCAAATCATAGTATTACTGGAGGAAAGAAAAAAAACCCCAAAACCAAAACAAACAAACAAAAAAAACCTGCACAAAACCCCCACATCAAAAAAAAAAAAAAACACCAGGCAGTCTTTTCTCAATCATTGTTTTTTCTTAATAAAATAATATAAAAATTTATTCCTTAACAAAAAGCAAATCCTATGATCACATATAAAATGAGGGAATTCAGTATTTACTTGCGGTGCAATAGAGCATGTTTCTTATATGTAATGCTAGTACATAAAAATGTCATGTGAGTGTTGAGCTGTGCAGGTCAAATTGATGGCCAGGTTAAAGGTCCTATGTAATTTGGACTGCAAATCTCTGCTTTTCAAATTGTTGACTTTCCGTGATGCAAAACGAAATAAACATGAAGTCTTTATCCCGTATTGCTTGCACAATCAGATCATTAGATAATTAAAACAACAAAAGACACACAGAAATATTGGCTATAGATGTAAATCAATTACTCTAAAAGCAATTACTTTGGATCTAAATTAGCCAGGGTTATATGGGAGATATATAATATTTAATTTGCTGTATGGTTTTGGCACAAATCCAGTCAGCAGCAGCGGCAGCAAACAAAAGTCGCCACTTCTCAGTCAAGGTAAAGAGCAACAACACAATCACTCTGTATGGTGACCCCGTCTCTTAAAGCAAAGAAGTAATTAGTACTGCAACAAGTTATGGCCTGGAAAGAAAATTCAGCTACTTTGAATGAAAAGAGCTTACCGTAAGGCAGAATGAGGACTAGCATGGCGAAACTATCTTCTCATTTCTTCTAGTTTGCACACGTGTTCTGTCACCAGACGTGTAAAATGAATTAAACTTTTATCCAAAAAACGTGTGAAGTAGAAAAAATACAGCTGGATACTGAATATAAGCATATGCTGCAGTATTAAGGGAATTTAAAAGGATCGGATTACTCCAGAATAATCAGGACCTGGACGTTATTGCCACAGGAAACTGTGTGTCTAGCACCTCTCTTTGCCATTTTTAATTGTTTGCTCTTACAGCAGATCCCAAGCTAGGACCAGACACCTTCCTCCAGAATTACTTTCAAAGGGGTACAAGGAACATCTTTGCACCAGCCTTGAAGGTTTGGAGTTGCATTGACACTGCACGCTTGCACTTCTGGCAATGTTTTCATACACACTGACTTCTTGCTATTGGCCCCAAGAGGAAGCCAACGTTGGAACCTGGATGGGCTCCTTCTGTTGAGGAACTAGAGAGATAATCACGTAAATCTATTCATAAAATCTCAGTTATCTGATGTATTTGTCATGTGTGCCCACGTGTTACGTTCCTCCCTTCAGGAGGGAAAAAGCAGATCAGCCTTCCCTTGAGGAGCAGCTGAGCACAGAGTGGGGAGAAGCAGTACCACGGTGGAGGGGGTAGCAAGAGCAAAAGTCTCTGCAAGGGAGCCGGGAGCCAGCAGTGCCACTGGGAGGAGTCAAGCCAAATCCCTGGGAACCAGTGAGGACCATGCTGAGTTTGCTGTAACTGAATGGGCTGAAAATTAGCATCACGAAGTAAACAAGGGAAGAGGGTTTTTTAACACCTCTGCTTTTTCTTTCTGACTGTCTTCCTGCTTGTTTTTATCTAGTCTCTTTGAATTGTCCCCATTACAAAAAGGCAATGATTCTTGCCTTTTTGAACCAAGAGAGAGGACGCCTGGGCAGGTCAACCTTAGGCTGTTGGCTAAGTCGCATCCCCTCAGAGACTGTCCTCCACACAAAGCCTTATCTGGCTACAAATGTGCAACCAGAGAAAATTCCTCTGAATTTGAAGTCACAAGTGTTTTTTCTATTACGAAAAGCTCCATCTACTTGCTTATGGCAAAACTCACTGCAACAGTTCTTGTTTTCTTTTTTCCCAGTTTGACTGTTTGCTACCTTTCTCCTGCCATTCCTCCATCTGCCACCCCAACTCCAAACCCCTCAGTCCCTGTCCTCGTCAGGGAAAACTCCCTGGAGCAGCATGGATTAGTGTTGCTCAGAGCTCAGTATATGGTCAACTGCTTTGGGCAGTAGTTTCCGTTGCTAAGGAGGATCCTTACACAAGGTGCACTTTGGAATTTGCAAAGGAAAGATTTTAATTTTCGTCTGTTTCCAAAAAAACATCTTAGTCAACAGCTACATAAAAATAACTTTTTTCTCTCAGCCACCCACCCAGGTTTGGTAAGGTGTGCTCTGGCATGCAGCTGGTTACACAGCCCAAGAGCACTGGGAAAAGTCTTCACCACCACCTTCAAAGTCACTTTGCATGGGCACAACTGCACCATGACTGGTCTTATTTCTCAAAACAACATCAGGGCAGTCCCCTTAAAAATGGTTGTGGCTCTAAGAGCTCTGCCGTTTGCTTGGTGTATGCTACTCCTGCTTCAGGAAGAGAGGTCTCTGTGTAAGCGGCCGCCAAGAGCACAACCTTGAGGTACAGCTGCCCCTAATCAGAGCAGGCAAAATACACGTACATTAGTTGTATGACATCTAGAATCTCTTGTGAAACCCAAAGCACTTAAAAAAGCTACATCATGCATTTAAGAGAAATTAATTTTTATGTCAGGCCAATACAACTCTAAAGTCACGGTTAAGCCTTTTTTTGGATGAAAGCCCAGTGACAGGCAAGATGAAGTTTTATTTTAATTTTCCCTTAGAGTGAGAAGGGGGAAGGGAAAGAGGAGAGTTGGGGTCTTTGGTCAGAGGGAGGGAAGGCAGTATAATGCTGCAAAGAAAGGGTAATAGTTAAAGGTAATAAAAAAGAAAATTGCTCAAGGTACCATAAGTAGTTTTAAGAAAACCTCAAATCCCACTTAAGAACTTAAAATAGCGCAAAACTGGTGCTTGAAGAGACACGCTGGACTTGTTCTGAATATCTTAGACTGTTTTACTAAATCAATTCTCTTTCATTGTACATTTAATGTGCCCCTCTGTAAACAAACATTTGGCTGAATAAAATCCCAGGACAGGGTAGGGATGCAGGGAAATTCAGTTTTGGGAGTAGGTCTCTCCAAACCAGTCATTTCAAGAAAGACTTTGGAGAACTAAACCCTTTTAACACACTAAACAAAATAACCTCTTAAAGCAATGGGACAGAAGCTTTGGTCATGCCTGCGCCTCAGCCCCATGGCCTCCTGATGGGGAGAGGCACCGCATAAAGCCCCCGTCGCTGATCCTGTGCAACTACTGGAAAAAGAAATTACCGAGGTAGGAATGTGAGAGAAAAGGCAATTAAAATCTTTCCCCTTTTTTAATCAAGGACTGTTTTGCCTTGGGGGCTTGGAGGGAAAGGAAATCAGGCTTTTCAAGCTTTTGCAGAGTAGGCTTTGGAAAATATCTGTAATAGACATCCCCATCCTTTACAGACTGTGCTCTGCCCTTTTCTTCTTTCCCTTATGGCACACGTGTAGGAAGATTTGTTAGACCTTAAACTTGTCACAAATGTAGTTGCTAACAATTTACCCCCATGTTCAGATGCTCTTGCGATTGCTTTCTCCGGTAATTACTCAGTGGGTACGCCACAACAAGCTCCATAAGTTACAGCTAATCACTCTTAAGTGCTGGAAGCAGGACTGTATTTGTGCAAAGAAACAGCAATCAAATATGGTAAGCAGATGGCTGTTTCTTGTCCTGTTACCACACTGAGCACAACAGATTAAGCCATGATGGATTTATCAGCACTGATGGATACATTAACACCATAGGCTTTTATAGAATAAATAGCTTTTGACATTTCACTGTAACTTCTGATGCCCCAATTTTTTAAAAGCTGGTCCTTTTGAAATGAAAATGCAGATGTTTGCAGCAAAGCCTGTAGGTTTTACTCTGTTCTCCTTAAAAGTTGCAGTTCAGGACTTTATATCATGAAAGACACAATTAAAATCCCGGAAATAGTTGAAGAAATCTGTAGCATTTCTTTCACCCATAAACTGAGTATGCACTTCTCTAGAAGCTTTGTAACAATCAATTCTCGTAATTGATAAATGCCAGTATTTTAACACCGATGAAAGTCTTAGCTCGTTTGCCGTTTCTCAAGACTCACATGTAGCATTATGTAAACAACAGTAAAACAAACGTAAGTATCTAAAACCTTTTCCTCTCTGATTTATAGGCTGATCTGTAGGTTAGGGGAAGGCACTGAACGCTTAACTGGTATTTCTCAATCCTAGCAGAAAGCATACCCTCAGATTTTTCAAAAGTCCTCATCTTGTGAGATGAAGAAGGGTAAAAATGAAAAAAGTAAGTGATTTTCTAGGAACGTGGGTGTCAGCTGCCCAGGCTGCTGTCAGTAAATGAGCAGCTGAAACGTATAGCGCGTGCGTTCGTGCCCTGACACGGCAGACACTTCAATCCAGCTTCTGAACGGCTATTGCACACAGTCATCATACAAAGGGTGATCAATAGGTGTTCATTTCTCGTCCCGCTGCCTCTAGAGAAGCAGAATGCCAACTGCTTAAATCGCAATAAAACTGTTAACAAAACCACGTGCTTTCTGGGGACAATAGGCATTGTTGGTGTTTCTATTCAGTAGCCCACAGTAGCAGAAAACACGCTTAAGAGCCTATTCAGTGTCATCGGCCAAAACCAGCTGCATGCGTGCGTGCACACTGCTGCACCTTTTCTGTTCCACCCTTCATATACTTAAGTTCCCGTACAGGTCATCAGTTTGGTGTTTGTTAATTGCTCGTCTGCAGTCTAGGTTTTAATCACCTGATCCATCAAAAGCCCTTCTCTCCCTGCCTATATTCATCTTGTCAGTTAGTGACATTTTTTGTAATGAAAGCAGTAGATCTATTGATAGCATCTCTCAACAGAGTGGAAGGCATCCCGCGTTAGCTTTGTCTTCTAAACCAGCCTGTTCTATTACAATTGACCTTCTCTTCTTGATTACCACACAAATCATAGTCCTCTCCCTGCTCCTCCCTCTGCTTCCCTCCCCCCCATCTATTAGAGTATTTCTTCTGTAGCCATTCAATTGCCTGACTGCAGCTGGTAATTGGATTCCTGTTTGGAGCACAGCTTTCTACGTACAAGCCTGGAATAATTCAAATAAGACCCTGGCCTAGGGCTGAGGCCATATGTTAAATTCAGATTTGTGCCTGTAAAATCTGGAGTACCCTGACAGGAGTATCACCCACTTAACGGCACAAAATCTTGTCCTATTTGCAACCTGCACTTATTTTCTTCTCTGAAGTAAAATTCCGTTTCGCTACTCTTTTAAGATGTTAAGGGCGAGGCAATTTCATTACAGTGACTTGGTGAAATGTAAAGATGATGTTACTTTGACAACTTGTCTTGCCTCACTCTAGGTTTCAGGAAACAATGCAGGCAGTTTTCAGTTATGGTAACACAAAAATTAAACACCATAAAAAATAAAAAGCCAAGCTAACAGCATGCTTTGTGTATACAGCACACCATTTCACATGGTGTCTCCAGAGCCTGAAACTTGCAATTGGGACCGAGCTCAGATAACGCTGTCGCACTGAACAGCGAAAGTGCAGGTGGTGGTATCAGCTCTCCTACTCCAGACGTAACATTATTTCAGCATCAATTTACTCACCTAAAGTTAAATAACACAGAAATCATCTTACTCCAGCTATAGTGGGTTTGCAATTTCTCCCTTTGTGTTTTTCAGGTCCTCACACAACCAGCCCTAATTTTGTACCATCCTGCAGCCCCTGTTTGGCCCCTGAGCTAACAGAGATGAGCCGATTCTCTCAGCCTGGGCACTCTGCTCAGCTCTGACCCGTGAGTCTAACTCTGTCCATAACCCATCACAATGTCTAATAGCAGTCCCATGAGACAAGTTTCCACTCCCCTTCCTGATAATGTCACCTGAACTCTTCTTCATCTCAGCTTCTTCCAGACGAAGCCAGAGAAAAAACATCAGTTCGCAACCGTCCTAGTGGCATAACATGCACCAGCCTCATAGGAGAGCATCTCCCGGGAGCCCTAAGGATAGTATGGTGGCACTTTGCTCACACACGTAAAAAAGTCAACCAGCTCCAAAACTTGAGTGCAGGACATGGACCTACCATGTCCTCTGGTTCTTCTGAACCTTTCTGAACGTGCACCACTTATTTCTCAGCCCAGGTGCTACACCTAACCCTGGACCTGACTTAGTGTTAGTCAAGTAGTCTTTACCAACTGAAGAAGTTAATATACCACAAGTATCCTTATTGATGCTGGCTCTTAGCATGGGGTCCTCTCCCTCCAGCCTCCCAGAAGAGGCAGTGAGCTTGAACCAGAGCACCCCAAATATTCCTCATCCCCAGGACACAAATATCCGAACTGTGACAGCACCTGAGTGTCCCAAGAAGAGATGAGAAATTGGACTCAGGTGTTATTATATACTCTCCATTTGAGCATTTTCTTCTGAAACCAGTTCTTTACCCGAGGTGGTTGGTGTATCCCACCTTGAGACCAGGCCTCCACCTCTACACCAGCGCTCCAACCCCAGACCCGCCAGGGGAGCAGGTTACTCTGAAAGCTCCTGTGCTAACTCCCGGGTGCGTGGCTGCACAGATGGCCACCCAGACCTGCCTTCTGTGCCGTCGCTGTCTTCACAGTTTGTCAACAGGCGAAACAACCAGCCTGAAGCTATTCATTTCTGTCTCTATGTCTTGCAGAATATCAGAAATCAAAGATGTCATTTTAAGAAAATATTTCAAAGTTTTGACATTTGACTGAGGGGTCATTTTATACCAATACAGCAGCTTTTGAGTTTCTGGTGATAAAGCACCCACCTGCAATGTGAAAGATCTGGGTTATGCTTCCAGCTGTGCTTGAGTCAAAGCAAACCGGGAACACAAGGGCCTCTGACGTACCTGGGAAACGTGCTCTCACTGCCCTGCCAAACAGTCAGCTTCACTGCTCCGTTTTCCGTAAGCAGCTCTTCCTCCCGGCAGGTTTCTGCATATAGTACCGTATACACTATGCGCACGCTGTGCAGCTCCTAGTTTGTCGCATGAAGCTCAAAGCAGCACCTTGAAACTGTGACAGGTTTAACTCTCCCTTGTTCCCATTTCACGGCATGTTCATTTCAAGACCTAAATTTTCTTGCTGAAAATATCACCCAAAATAGCACATTCCTGCAACAACATTCATTTTGACAGCTTGGCATTTTCAAGTGTCCTTTCTGGAGCAGCACAGATAGCAGCACTCCGCCTCACTAACCAGCCAAAATTAGCCAAAGTACGACCAGAATTAGACAAGAACTAGAAGTTAGTTAAAATTTATGTCTCCTACGCTCCCCTCCACATCTTCTGAGTTGTTCACCTCCTCCTCTTTCATCACTAAAGGTCTGAGCTATAGATTGATAATATTCACCTGAGCACTTTGGTCCATTCTGGCATGTTATTTATTTGCAGCAAGAAAGATAAACTAAGCTATTTACTAAGCTAACAAATTCAACTTACGAACAACCTTTAAGGCTCCTGAAACTCCCTACTTAAAAAAGAATAAATTGCTATAATCATCACTTTCTGTGTTCGTGCATTAGAGGAGCTCGTAAAGTAACTGTTGGCTCTATCCATGGTGTCAGAGTTTCCTACAACGCAGCTCTTCAAAACACAAGAGCTTCCTCGTTTGTTTTTGAACTGCCAATTTCTAACTCTTTTTTCCTTCTTTACCTTGAGAGTGTGCTCTGGGACTTAGTAACTAAAATCTGTCCCTGGGGTTTAAACGCTGATGATGACCTGACTTCCTCATCTCTACAAACAGGATTCAGCAGTAAGCAGAATTTACCTTTTTACCTACATCTATCCTACAAATAAAATGGGGTTTCTTCTACACTATGTGACTGAAAGTGTACTGGAACCAATGGAATCTGTCTGTTGCTGACACAACCGGCATTTTTTGTGGTAGATCTTGTGTTTGCTACTTTCCTTAGAATTGCAGTTCCTAAAAATTAGCAATTAAGTAAAAGCCTCATCTTCCTCTCTTTCATTTTCACTTACCACTCACCTTTGGAATTCCTACCACTGCCTCACCCTCTAAGCCTGAAAATGTTACTGAAGTGAGCTTAAAAGCCATTAAAATGGCAGAGGGGGAAAAAAAAAAAATTCTTTTTCTTCCCTTACTCATACTATTTTATAGCTTTAGACTCTTGGCTCTTGTAGAACTGAAATGCCCTCCAAGTCATGATTAAAGAAACCATTTCTGGCCATGCAGTGATGGAGAGCCTCTTCACAGGTGCTGATCGACTTTTACCTCACAGCAGGAGGTTGGAAAGATCTGACAAGCCAAAAGGAACTGAAGAGCTTCAGATTGCAGGGTGTGATTCACATCCTCACAAGTCTTCTCATTACAAGTCAACTCACTTGGCCAGACATTTCCATGAGGTTTTGGGCTGAGAGAACTAAAAATTATTTCAGTGAAAAAGAAAACCACATAATAAGCACAAATTCACTCGTGACAAATTATTTCTCTCTTGGTGGTCATGCAAACAATTGCAAATTAAAGAATACATGTGCTACCATCTATATTATTTTGTTTGTGAAATTTGGCTTCAATTTACATTACAATGTGTCTACTAATGTAACTAAACCATAATTCTGTCTGTAGGAAACAAAAACTCTCAATAAGTTTATAGAAAGTGCCTTACTGCACTTACCTCAGTCAACATTTATTTTATGAAATGTAATCAGGATGTTAGGTGTTTCTTTCTGGAAGGTTTGAGATGCCATCTTTTGCCATCTGTTCTAATAATTTCTGAATAATTTGGCAGATCTTGCTTTTGTTTCTGAACTACAGAAGCAGACTTCAGCAATCTGAATCACAGGAAAAAATATGTTGGTATTTAGTTCAATACTGCAACAGCATTAAAGGCTCACGTATCTGTAGCACGCAATCAGAGGTCTGGAACATCCAGGCTAGGGAGATAAAATAGGGGTAGGTCTTTACAGTTCTCTGTGGGATGACATGAAAGTGAGGAAAATATAGCAGACCCAGATAAAGGTTGCCACTGGTTCTTGTGCAGAAAATGCCTTTCCCGGTTTATTTTCCTTGAAGAATTCTAAATTTATTTATCAAATTATTCAGCTCCTGATCACAGCATCTGAGACCCTCACCCGGGCCCTCAAAGGAAGAGAATTGTTGTTGCCCTTTCTTACATATGGAGAAACGAGATAGAAAAACAGTAAATTAATTCCCCAGAGGCAAACAGAACACCTAAAGGAAAGCTGAGGGTGGCACACAGGGGGCTCTGTCTCCAGACCGTAACGTTGGGAATTATCATGGGATCTTCTTGGAACAGTCACTATGACTGAAGCTGCACTGTTTTAGGACACGGACCACTTACTGAAAGGTTGGACAGAGCCCAATGCAATGGGTTCCCTACCTGTTTGGTGACAAAGCTCTACTGGAGTATAAATGCTAAATACACAGTATAAAGTTTCTGGAAAAGTATAAGAAGCAAGGTGATCCAATATGAGTCAGTATTGAATGGCAAGTAGCAGCTCCCCCAGTTATTTATTTTGAAGATAACTCCATCACTTCAACCTACTTCATCCAAAACCATGCTGATTTTGAAGGAGAAAAACAAGAACAAAAACAAAAACCCAACTGGCAATAAATTTAAGAGCCAAGTCATGAGTTCTGATCCAGTTTCTGTCACTGGTGGGGCACATGATGTCCAGCAGGTCCTCTCTTGCACTGCCTCATTTTTCGATTTGTGAAACCAACCGAAAACTCCTCCCTCCTACATCAGAGATGCTGTGAGAGCCGATGGATATTTGCACAGCTTTTTGAACGTAACAAAGGCTAGGAAGAGACAAAACATCACCTGAAGGCTGACGATGCCAGGGTTTGTGTTATGATGACTCCCACGCTTATTAAATTTTATAAAAATAAACAGGTGACCGACAAACAATAGCTTCAGTAATAGCACCAGTAAGGCTGTATTGCCAGCTCGTCTGTATCAGCTTGCATAGTATCTACACAGATATGCCTGGTTCAGCTTATGTGCTTGAATCAGAGACAGAAGAGTGCACAGGGTACTTGTTTTTGTGGGTTTTTTTCTTCAGAGTGTACCTATGTATCAGGGCTGGGTTCGTGATTAAGATCAGTGTTTCCATCCCCCAGGCTTAGGTAAAGCCACAGTGCAATGTTTTCCGGCTCAGATTTCTCTCTACGGAAGGCACACACAGTTTGCTGTGATGACCTTACAACCAGATCAGTCAGCAAACACCATCCATCAGAATATTTTCTTTCTTTTGGCTGAAGAAATAATAAGCTGTATTATCTTCTGCAGAGAGTGAAAATGTTGAAATGATTTAGGAATTGCTAAATTGCCAAATACTGCTAAATAGCAGTATTGCTATTTTTTCCACCGTGCACTGGAGCGATGTGGCTACGTGTGGTATGGACGGGAACTATGAGACCTTCCCCACCTGACTCTGCTCCGGTACCACCAGCCTAGTTTGACACCATATTTCTCCTCAGAGAGGATCCTCCCTCAGCCAGACCACCAGGTGATTTCCAGGATTTCAGCTCTACCTCTGCACGGATCAAGACTACCAAAACCCATTTTCATTTCAAACTTCACGGACAGTTTGTAAAACCAATGTTTTCAAAAATTGCTCTTGATCTGGGGTATATAATGTAAGGTCTGACAGGGCCCACTTCTCACTGTGAAAAGATGAAGTACAGGAGCAGGACATTACCTGCAGATTCAGAGAACCGTATATATAAATGCTACATCTCTCCCAACTAACAACCTGTTTTTTTATAAAACTTGGGTCCTAGTTCCCATATCTCTAGCAATAGAAACTATAACATGAAGTGACCACAATCATGCAGAACTCCTATATTTGCAATTTAATTTGCAGTGTGTTTTGCAATTAATAGACCACTGCGCTGTAGGAACGTTTTAAGCAGTATTAAAGCATAACTATTTTAAGCATTTAGATAAAATTCCTTGCCAAACTTGAAAAATAAAGTTAATCCATATGGGTTTTCATCAAGGTTATTTTTATGATGTGATTCCTTAGGAAAACCAAAATCAGTCTGTGGTAGCAAAGACACACTGCGCTTATCCATTGCAATAGTGTATATAAAATAATATTGACTTCTATACTTCAGTAACATCTTTCAGCACCATGTAGATACATATACAAACAAGGTATTTTAGTATATAAAAATATTTTTTATACTTGTATGACTTCTACAATTAAAAAAACCCAGCTAATATAATTTCTCTTTTATACCAAAGCCTCAACAAAATACTAAAAAAAATCCAAACATTTATTTGCAGTATTTCACAGACAAAATGGGAACATTTCTACAACGTTCAATGGAAGCATTTTCAAGAAACTTGTTTTTTGTGAAATATTCTTAATGAAAAAATTTAATCTTCCAACCAGCTATAATGGTAATTGCAATGTTAAAGCAGAAGTCATTCCAGACACAAAGAACATACAGAAACAAAAAGCATATTTGGGTCAGTCAGTGGGCCAAATTCAGCTGCGGCATAAGCAAGAGCTTGTTAATTTTACTGAAAAAGGCACCAGAAGATAGCAGCAAAACAGAGAGACAAGTAAATGAGAACACAGAAGAACATGGCAGATTGCCAGTACGAGATGGAGCGTAAATCCAAGTTTACATATGGATAAAAAAAAGAGTGAGGATCAAAAGAAAAATTTCCCCAAGCTGTCTTAAAGGTGAGGTGCTGAAAAGTATTTCTTGTTTTAATAACAATAACAACAACAACAATTTTACTCTAGGAAGTAACAGCAGTTAAGAGGATCTGAGGGAAAAGGGGGAAGGCTTCACATATTTCCTGACTTAGAACATAGTAAATCAAACAATAGAGAAAGCAATTAGGGTAATTCCACTCTTCTTTTCAGACTTGTCTATACAATGATTACAAAGACACTGGGTGAAATATACCCCTAGTGTAAGTGGGCATAACCCTTATTATCTCCAGTTCAAATTATACTGACTTATGTCATTAACTACTTGGATCCTGAAATTGCTATCAGTCATATGTACAAGCATCTTACACAAACAGTTAAGTAAAAGAGCTATTAGAAAATTCAGGCAGCAAGTTTGATCCCATTAAAATCTGTTCAAACACATACATTTTAAGGTTAACATCTTACTACAAGCTCAGATTTACTCTGCAAACACATCATTCATCGGTTCTCAGTGGTGTCACATATCCTCAAACACAAATTCAAATTTTGGCTTTTAGATTTTTTCTTACCAGCAAACTCTGATCAATGCCTATGATCAGGATATCAAGGTGAATTCTTTTTGTCTTACATTTCTCCACCGCTGATACAGAGGCTGCAATACAAATTTAGTTTCAGATTTTGGTTGTTAAATAGTTTGTATTAATACATTCTTCCAAAGCAGCACCATGTGGATAATGCTAAAAGAGTAGAAAGCACTGCAAATTGTATCTTTTAAATAAGCACATATCATCTATTTAATACTTTTGATATTATACAGAAACAAAGACTTATCCCATCAATACAGCTGGTGCATGATGAAAGTGATAAAAGGGTAATGATACAAGATAGTGTTTTGGAGTATTTGTAGTAGTGATGCATAAAGACACATCAAAAATCTTGGAGACCTGTAGTGCTATGAAAAAGGTTAAGGTGCCAATCTCCTGGTATAATAATAATTAGCAGGCAAGTATAAAAGCACTTAAGCCAACCATATCCTGGGCTGCATCAGAAGGAGCGTGGCCAGCAGGTGGAGGGAGATGATTCTGCCCCTCTGCTCCGCTCTGGTGAGACCCCACCTGCAGTGCTGCGTCCGGCTCTGGAGCCCTCAGCACAGGCAAGACACGGAGCTGCTGGAGAGGGTCCAGAGGAGGGCCACAAAAATGATCAGAGGGCTGGAACCCCTCTGCTATGAGGACGGGCCGAGAGAGTTGGGCTTGTTCCGCCTGGTAAAAGAGAAGGCGCCGGGGAGACCTTCCTGCAGCCTTGCAGTACTTCCCGGGGGCTTCTAAGAAAGACGGGGACAGACTTTTTAGCCAGGCCTATTGCCATAGGACAAAGGGTAATGGTTTTAAATGAAAAGAGGGTGGATTGAGACCATCTAAGGAAGAAATATTTCACAGTGAGGGTGGTGAAACGCTGGCACAGGTTGCCCAGGCTGGTTGGACGGGGCTCTGGGCAACCTGATCTAGTTGCAGATGTCCCTGCTCACTGCAGGGGGGTTGGACTAGATGACCTTTAAAGGTCCCTTCCAACCCAAACTTTCTATGATTTAAATCAGTTAAAATAATTTCAATAAAAGCTCAAAAGAACATATTGTTAGGGATTTAGGGTCTTCATCTACTCATGCAGAAAAATGAGAACTTGATGTCATTATATAAAATAAGAGCAGCTATCATGTCAATGCTATCAGATGGCTAGCTGATTTTAAGAAGTTTTAGTAGAGAATAGTTGTGGAAATTAAAGAAACGGCAGAAAGCGACACAAACTATTCATGCAAACGCTTCTAGACTTTGGACTCATTTGGACTCAAGACCCCTCACAAGATTTGTTAGGCCAGCAGAGGTGTCCTGAGATCATAGGCCAAGGCAGTTTACTTTGTTTCCCAAACTGGAATATGTTACATCAGTGTGAACACTTATCTTTTAATGTATTCTGTGTGTACTAACAGGGAAGTTTGTCTTTCCTATAGACACAGAAATTAGGTGAGTAGGTTTTGATAGTTGATTCTTTTGACATGGGGGGAGGGATACAAAAACCAAAAAACAAGTTGATGAACACAGAGTAGATGTTTCTCTGTCATCATTTCATCATCCCCAGAAAAGTAACATAGGAATGAAGAGAACTTGTAGGTAACAAAATGCAGCTAGACACAGCAGTTTGCACATAAAGGACTCGGTACCATTCATTATCTTCCCTCACATTCACTGTCCTAAGCATAACTATTCACACTTTCTCAATCCCTAGGGCTGAAGATGAAAACATCTGAACTCATTCTGTAATGACACAAATTCAGAAATCCTGTGCGTGGAGCATCTTCTTTGCAAAATGTCATGATCCTGTAGGACCCCATTGTCCAAGAGAACCTAAATAATATTACTACCACTTTCACTTGTGAAGTCTATGCTCATTTGTTACAGGATGCTGGTGAGGTGATGATAAGGAAAGAAAAAGATTCTTACGTATTTATAAGGACCAAACAATTAGCAAATCTCAAATCCCCGGCCCAGCAAGATAATATGGAGGGGGGGGGGAAATCATTTTTATAATATAAATAAAAATAATCACATAATGATTATTAAGTAATTAGTAATTACTTAATAATTATTATAATTATGATATTTTCTTCTTAACTTAATAATTGTTATTTTATTTATTACTTAATTATTAATAAATCACATAATAATCACATAATCATACATCAGATGATAAACTTGCGAGGGAAAATTTATAGGGTTACAAGGGGAATTAATGCATCTGTAATTAAAAAAAAATGGCAGGTCTAAAAAATGTTCATCCCCCTAAGATCAGTGCACAAGGCTAGAAAGGATCTACCAGATCAGTCTGGTCTCCCACAAACACAAGCATTTAGATGGTGGAACTTCAGTCCAGAAGGTCGGACAGAGCATCTGCTCCATGCACTAATCACACGTCGCTGCCCTCCACCAGTTTAAGGCCTCCAGCACTATGTAAAGGAAACAGAGAAACACTGGAGGACATCAAAGGTTTCACTGGTCTACTAGCCACATTCAACAGCAAGGATCTGAGTTAGTAGGTAAAAATCTGCAGGTCATTTCTGGAAGCAGAGTATGCCCTGGGGAAGGTCCCTTACGGCCGATGTCTGCAAAAATCAGAGCTCCGCAACTTACAAGTCCAGTAGATATCAAGCCCATTACTTTTTTTTTTCCAGCTGTCAGCCTGAAAAACCTTGAAAACCTGTTTGTATAAACAGTTAAGTATTCCCATTTATTTCTGGGAAGTACACATAAAAATTAACCTACTTTTACACATAAAAACTAACCTTCATTATAGACACTTGCAATAAATGTCCAAAAGACTGGTGGAATTTTTACCACTGCCTTTCCAAACACACCCACCTGCAAAAAGCGTTCAGCCATACACCACGCTCATAGCCTCCACATAGCAGAGTGGAACAGTAGAGCCACTCTGGCTGAAGTTCATGCTACACTGTAATTGAAAGAAAAAAAAAAAAAAATCTATATTATCAACAGACTTTTGTTTGAAAAGCCTCTGTTGTCTGCCTACAAAGCACCCAAACCTAGCAAGACTGAAGAAAAATCACCACTTAGTGTCATACGCAGTTTTGTTGGAACAGGAGAGGAAGCAAAGGAAGACTGCTTCTTCTGGCAGCAGTTTTGATTTAACGTGTGGCTGAATTACATCAAGTACTAGTAATCTGATGTCTTTCACACTTTCAACTCAAAATCAGTTTTAGAAAGACATGAACAAATGACGGTGAAGTGTTCTCATTAACTTCTTATCCTCAAGTTCTACAGCATGAATAATAAATACAGGGATCCAGACTAAAAATATGAAATGCATATTCCAAAATCTACTACGAAATCCAATATGATGTGTTTTCCGAAAGGAAAAATAAACAACTTTGAGCAGCCTGTGTACAAAGGCTTTCCCTTACATTATGAGACTTGCATATCTTCCAGAAACTTCTGAAATTAAGAACTTTTTATGGCTGCCAGAGGAGCTATAATAAATTAGTCAGGGTAGGTGCCAACATTTGCTAACATGCACACACAAATCTGTCAGTTGTCTCAACTTCTTTGGTCTTTTTTTAGTGAATTGTCCCCTAAGGGTCATTTGCAAACATCTCTGACAGAAACTCTTTCCTCTTTCATTTCTTACATACAATTGCCATTACTGTTCAGGTGCACCTTCGCTACCGTAACACAAAAGCTACAAAGAGAGAATCACACCTTGTTAGCAAGTTTGAAATTCAATTACATAAACCCAAATGTTTACAGAAATGCTGAGGCTTCTCAATTACACAGTGCAGATAAGTAAGCAAACGCCACTTACAGCAGAAGCACGGGCAGGAGATGGGAGGTGGCTGCCTGGCAGAGGCTGCGGCATCTGGGTCCTTTCGGGAGGTTCACGGAGGACCCTGGGTCTGAGAGATTTCAGGCTAACCAGGCAGCTGTGAGCCCAAGCTGTAGCCTTCAGCTTGCAAATGCCATTTGGTTCCTCCGTGATCTATGTTCTATTAAAACATCCTCTCCCCCACACCCACCGATCATTTAGCATATTCAGGTTTTTGGTCAGACTGGGATTCCGTCTTTTGAAAAAAGGCGACATTTTCTGAGAAGAGTGGCAACTCCCACAACGTACAAGCGTAGTTTAGCTCCCATCACCACTTGCCATTCGTGGCTGGAAAGAGCTAGTGTTTTCTTTCACTTTCCACCGGCCTTATAAAGCTGTAAGTCGCACAAAAGCAGATTAGCAGCGAGATCGTTCCTTTTAGCTTAGAAGACTCTGTAGAATGGACTATGCAGGATGGCCCGGGGTCCTGCAGAGCAGTCAGGACCTAACTTTGAACACAAAGACTAGTGGTCTCTGAAGTCACTGCTTAACGTCAAGTTAAGCAACATTTAAATACCTTGAAGGATTTATGTGTTTAGCATCTTGAAGTCCAAGCCTTCTTTAAGAAAAAGATATTCTTATCTAGCCTTTATATACAAGTCATTTGGAGAAAGGTCAGCTGTGCTCCTTTCCTCACTCTTCCTAAACAAGCAGCACTATATCAGCTGGATGCTCATCTTGGAGTTGCTTCAAGACAGAATAACATGACGAAAATTTTACTATATAAAATGGAAATGGATACAAATAACAATATCCTTACATAAAAATATGGCTACAGAGAAAGAATAAAAATCTATAGCCTTCACTTTGGAACTAACCTACTCGGAATTTATTTTCATCTTTCAAATTTCAAGAATTATATTGCTAAAAAATTATATATAATAAAATGTATAACCCAACTAATTAATACCATTGCTCATAAATTCTCACAGAACCTACTCAGCAATCAAAGTAAGTGCTGTAAATGTAGGGTGAACAGTGTTTCTATAATGCATATCTGACAAAGTGGGTTAAAATATTTTAAGGAAAAATTTTAACTAAGGGACTATTGCATAGCTTTTATTAAAACATGTGTAAAAAAATGTATTCTTACAAGAATACTCTCATGATCAGACTGTAAAGTTTTGCGATACATTTATTTACAGGAGGAAAACACAAAATCCAGACAGAAAATCCCACATCCGAGCAAACAATGCATATTTAACAGAGGAATTCTGCATCCTAAAATTACAACCAAATCCAGTACTATCATACGTTCTTCAGAAGCCTACTGTTTTTTTTTTAAGGAGCCGTATGTAAAATCCAAAAGTCAAAAATTAGCAGACCTGGGACTACTCAGATCATGTAGCACTGAAGATTGTGAAACACTTGCTGTTGATGTTGTATCAAGCACACACTCATGAAAGCTGAAATGAAGCATGTCTTGGACTGCTCAGATTAGGTTGGCTTTGTGTTTTTTTTAGTTTGCATTTGAAGCCCTGTTTGAAATGGAGCCTGAGGAAGGACATGTCTTTGTACAACCTTCACTAAAGAAATATCCATATCAGAGACAAAATTGTAATTGAACTCCTTTCTAGTAATCTATACAAAGAGGCAGAGGTCTAACGGCAAACATAGATCAAATGACTTAGAAGTGGAAAATAACTACAGAAAAAAAAACAAAATCAAAAGGGACTACAAAGTTAGGTGAACACAGAAGTGTAATAAAAATCGGTTATGAATATACACTTTATGGATAAAATAATGACCTAGAGTATCCAATATTAATGTTTGAATATTTTTATTATTTTTTAATAATATTAATATTATACAGTGTTTTCCTAGGTCATCCACCCTTCCCTACTCTCATGCTCAGGATGTTGTATGGTTTAAAATACTGTCACATGCAGCAAAAACGTTCTCGGGTTTTCTCTGTTTTGAAGTGCACCAGAAGAAAATGGGTTCTTACATAAGATCACGTTTTATTGATCAGTTTTAGAGCCCCAGTATCTTGAAATTTCTGTGGAAAGCATCTTCTAGAAAAATTTAGCTTTTAGTGTGCAGTCAAATATATTATGATAAGGAAAAAATACCCAACTCCAACTTTTTGCCTCAGGAAATAGACTAACCAGGATCCAACACTCCACCATGTCTAAGCAGAAGTACCACCAGGTCTCTGCTTTAGACGTGACCATACAAACCTTCTCACTGTCTTTGACAAAAGCCCATAGATTAACCTGCCAACAGAGTCCTCAGCCTTGCGACTGAACCAGGCATGAAAATCTGTAACGGGGCACCTCCTGGTCGGCAGTGAACCCCCCTCAATACCTAGGCTGGCTTAGCATGAAAATTTAATTTTGAGAGGGGTGGAGGTAGGTGGCAATAGGTCAGGATCTATCCTTACATTCAGGTGAGCTGGCGACACAGGACAAGCAGGAGGAGGAGGAAGAAGAGTGGCAAACATCATTCCCACCCTATCAAACACAGCCGATGGTTCACCGAGGTGAACCTATAAAGTCTAACTCTCCAAAAGGTTTACAGACTTCTTAAGATGCCACATGGCTGGCCAGCAGCGAACTATGGATGGGATTTTCACCAAACAAGCTTGAGCACCTCTGCATCAGACTTCGGCTCCCCAGAGAGCTGGCTTTCTGCAGCGGTAGCGAGCGCTAGGGCCCACCGCCAGCTATTACTCCCACTAATGACATTTTTAGAGGGTGAAGACCTCATTGAATCCATTGATGTTGACCCACGGGGCTACATTTTCTCTGTGCTGCTCAGTGAATTAGGCAGGCAACTGCTGTTAATGAAAACAGGAGATCTGTATATCCAGTTCCTAGCTCAGAGGGCTGCTAACATACCCCATAATTTGAGAGAATTATGTCTTAAAGGCTATACTGTGATAGAGAAATCACTCATGATGAACCAATGTTTAAGTGGTGGAAAAATCTTGATTCTAACGTTAAATGAAATTCACTAACACAGACTTTCAAGCAAGTATTACAGGATGAAAATTTCACATTTCAGAAAACCTAATTTAAAGTAACAGTTTATATTTTAGGTACTCTGGCTTACTCAAATGATCAGGCCCATTTCTGTGAAGCGCCTGTCCTAATTCATTTTGTCTGGAATGTGCTGCCCTGCTTAATCAAAACAAAACCTAAGACATCTACATTTACTTTTTTCTAGTGAATATAATGACTACGAGTGGAATTTTTATGCTGCTTTTTGCAAGAAGAGGAGGGTACCCATAAAAATACAAGTGACCTACCACCAATGCCATTATTTTAATTGACATCTGTAAGCATATTTTCTTAGGTTGCATCAAGACAGATGAGGGCCCTTTGTGCCCTTCTGACAGTGACGGCAATCATTAAAGATTTACCAGGGTCATTAAAGTGAGAAATAGCAGTAATGCAGAGCTGAATATCACCATCCCCTGTGGATACAACTGAAGTGCAAAGAAAGCCAGCACAGAATTAGCCGAGAATAATCCTGCACTGCCACCTTAACCTCATTGTAAAAAAGAAAAAGGGAGGAGGGGGGGGGGGGGGAAATCACCAACTTGTCTAAAACGCATTGGAGTAGCACGTTTCACTTCTATGGGAAGCGTTGCCAGCGAAGGACGTAACACTCCCCTTCGCATTGAAGCGCTGCTCCTGCTTTCCCCGGTACCGGCTACGACGAGACGTGCCGGGGCCACCCAGGGCCACCCCACGAGTGCCAGCCCAGGAGAGGTTTCTGCTGGGGTCCGGCCAGAGGCGGCCCGTGGGCCACCTCCCCCGTAGGGCTGCGTGCCCCGGCGCCGAGCGAGGGCATGCGAAGGGAGACCCTGACGTGGAGCCACCGGGGAAGCCCCGGGGACAACCCGCCTCAGGTGTAGTGACTGCAAGCAGGCCTGGCCACGTGGGTAGCAACGCGTTCTCGCCCTGCCGGGGATCCTTGCTGAGAAACTAGCGCAGTCCTGGCAGCACGCCGGCTTTTAAAGGAAAGAGCCATCACCATGAGTCAGTAGGTTGTCACCTTACAGCCCAGCCAAACCTGGTGTCTCTTCCCACAGCGTCTGCCTTCCTCCAAATTCTCGTTTCTCTGAGCATGAACCAGAGTTTTGCTTCATTATTGGATGTTCAAATCCAACGTCAAAGCAAAAATCCAAAGTTAAAGCAACATCCCACCATTATCTTTGAAATGTAGTCCTTATGTAGGCACCGTAACTATTTTTAGCAAAGACCAGAAGACACTAAGATGCAAAGAAACAAAACAGCTGCAGGTAGAATAAGGTTTAACATGTTTAACTACAAGCCTGACGACTCATAGGACACGCACCTTGCCAGAGCAGCTATATGTAAATTATTCTAAGGCAAAAAAGGAAACTGTTTTTTAAATCATTATCACACGTGTGTTCAATTATTATAATGCCTTGAGAACCGACATCACAAAAATCCTCGGAGAAAAAGTACAGGGGGGTTCTAACCTTGCTTTGATTATCCTGTTCATTATGTCAAATGGAACAGGAAAGCGATCTCCTACGGGAATCAGTCACCGCTCTTGTTTTAATCCACACCCTTTGATTTCCCGAGGAGCTCAGATTAAAGATGGACCGTCTCGTCCGTCTGATGTGGTGCCTGGCTGCGGAGCTGTGGGAAGGAGCAAGCAGCACAAAGCCCTTTGTCTGCCAGGGCTGCGCCAACCCGCCGAGCCCCGTCCCGGGTGCCGTGCCAGGCTCTTCGGTGGTGGAAGGAATGCTTCCCGCCAGCCAGCCGAAAAACGAAACAACTGACAGCACCGAGCACCGGAAGGGGGGGTGGAAAATAATTCGTGGGTTAAAAATAGGCACTATAGAGATTGCTCTGGGCATGCGAAGATGCAGACAGACGCATACATTTGTAAGAAAGCGTTACGTAGCCGTAATACGCAACGGTTGTGAACGTTCCACTTTAGCCGACCACGTGTGAGTACCCTCTCTACTGCGTTACGGATGCTGGTTTTGTTGAGCTGTGGGACTCTGATCCTAAAGTCCCTTTCAAGATAACTTTTGCCAGTCTTGAAGATCCCAGTGAAAAAAAATCACCCAATACTTTATGCTCCTATTGACTCACACCTGATATATTGGTCCTTCAGAGTCAGACATCATTACCACATGATGCACAACGGTGAACATGTTTTAAACATATGTTTTACCCGACGCAATCAATCACTATGCAACTAATAATGCTAATAGTTGGTATACAGAAACAATACACCCTCAAGCTTGTGCAGCAGTGAGATAATGTGTTTCCCAGGTCACTGGAGGCACTAATTTCACCTTCTGCCTCATGATACTTCCAAGGAGCGTGTTATCTCATGGTAACACATGTCTGCTGGTACCTGACTGTTTAATTATTGTACACAAAATTCCAAATCAGACTAATTGTCATCTCAAGGTACCGCTGTGCACTGCAGGGTCCTCCTGAAGTGAACAAATGCAAGTTATGCAGCAAATAGAATGACCTTGGTAAAGATTTCTTCCCCAGACCAATGCCATCTCATAACTTTAAAGCACAACCTGCAGAGGAAAACAATACAAATGTTGTAATTACATTTTCAGTTCAAAAATTCGCAACAGTTTGCAATTTGTTTTTAACATGGAATTTGTCTACACAAAAGGTGTCTTGTGAGAAACACACAAACCAGGATCTCCCAAAATATTTTCCCTAGCCCATTTCTTAGCAGTAGTGGGTGTTTTAGTCTTTCTTAGTGACAGCCTTGCATTTTATATAAACACACACATACACATTCTCTCTTTGGAGAAAGGCTTTTACCTATGAGGTCAATGTCTCAGAGAGTCAGCCTCCAACCCAATTAAATCATTATATGAGGTAGAGCAGCAGCAGCAGGAGTGGGGAGGACCCACCTGTGAGCGGGTAGAAGCACTGAGTGACAGGTACTAAGCTTGTGGTATGGGAGACCCAATCCTGAGTCTCCAGTGGGACCAGCCCACGGACAGGGGTTTGCACGTGAATCTGCTCTGTGGGGCTTGAACATCTGAAATATCGAGCATCTGTGGCAGAGATCTTGCTATATACAGCTAACTGGTTTTATTTTTCTTTCAGGAGAAACTTGATCTCAGAGTTGAGATGCATTTCCTCATACAACTCAGCCTCATAACCAAAACCATTCCTACAAGCAACGGGATTTCTGATCAGTTGCTGCTTTCTGTCACTCCATATCCCTGAAAAAGAAGTAAAGACTGATCCCTTAAATATCCACAGGCCTCCAAGTAACTTAGAAAAAATTTCAGTCATATCTAATTTTCATTGCTATTTTTTAAACACTCAAATACTGTGATGGTAAAAACACTTAAGTATCCAGGCACATTTATTTACTGTAAGTGCGGAACTTCGGGGCAAATGAGGAACTTCATGGAAACATAAGGTTTCATATAATCTCTGTGCTGTTTTGAACTATGGCTGCACCATCAGTTCATTTCTGACTCCTGCAGCAATTGGTCCTGACTTGTCGTAGGATGAAAATCCATCACTCGAATTGCTTGATATTTGGGATGGCAATCCATCACCCAAGCTACTTGATATACAGCATACCAGACAATATCTTACCATGAATCACTAACAAGAAGATATGGAATACTACAAAAAATAGAGCCCTAAAGGATCAATAAAGGTGATTTAAGTGCAGCCCCCAACCCTACAGCAGGATCATTAATATCTAATGCAATCCTGAGATGTTTGTGCAACCCATTCTTCTACATAATCAAAACTGCCTTAGCATAAATGCCACGATGAGGACCTGAGGAACGGTGGCAATTATGAGCAGCTAAAGGGCTAAAAGGTTAAGAAACTTGCAACAATACTAATTAGCTCTTAAAAGGCAATAGTGACAACTTTTTGGTTTTTGTTTTTTTTTTTTTTTCTGGAATCAGGTTATCTTCTAGAGGCTTGAGGCACATGAGCCCTTCTAGTGGAGTATTTATGAGTATGTGCAACTTGAATTCTGATTTTGATCCTACTTGGACAGTATCTTTCAAGACATCTAAAGCAATCAGGACTCCTCTAAAAATCACTTTTCTATTTAATCATTCCCTTTGTTGTTGTTGATATTTACATATGTAACAAAGTAATTTATGAGGACACCCAGTTCTACAAACTGGAATTTAGTTTGGGCTCTACCTTCTCTCTATTAGCAAGTAAATCAGCATAAAAGGGAGACATTTTCTTATGGAAACAAATGTTTCTGATGTCCTCACAGATGTGAGGACAGACCTGATGCTACAGGTGTTTTGGTGGTTTTTCTTTGGCCTACGGTCAGTTTGGTCACCTGACTGAACATCCCCACTGTGTGCATGGCTCAGAGATGGCTCAAAAACAGTTGTTGGTTCAGACATGTTCTCCTCTCCAGCAAACACCTGGAGCAGTTTATTTTCCCTTTAAAGGGAAAACTGTGCAGTGAACCACCATGGGATACATGGGGATGATCAAGGGGTGAACTGGGTCCCCCTGTTCACACTAAAACTGCACTGCTCCTCCACCCCCAAAGGCAGGTGTGCCTTCACCCCATGCTTGCCACCAGCAGTCTCTCTGGCACACTGGGGAGCAAGCAGAAAAATGTTGGCAGTGTCAAGTGTCACCATGAAGGTGATCAGCAGTTGTTCAGTATTTTGTGACAGACCTCTTCAGGGGAGTCTATCCTCCCCCCCTACTCGGGGAATTATCCACTTATAGATAAGTAAGAAGCTATTTGTAGGAGCATTTTCACACACAATCCAAAAAAAACAAAACCACATACTTTTATCTTTTGCATGGATAATTTTCAGCTCTAAAAGGTGTTGCCACAACTTTCACCCACTTGTGATTTTTCAGTGCCACTTTCCATTATGCTCCTTCACAGCTGCAAGAAAGGAGAAAAATTATGAGCTTTTTCATGAAGAATATAGCTTTATTTTACTC
Organism: Phaethon lepturus; assembly: GCF_000687285.1. Classification (NCBI taxonomy): domain Eukaryota; kingdom Metazoa; phylum Chordata; class Aves; order Phaethontiformes; family Phaethontidae; genus Phaethon; species Phaethon lepturus. Next base: position 29,266 of record NW_010532675.1, read on the forward strand.
AGGATGAGAAATTAAGGATACCCTGACTGACAGCATGTGGTTTCTATTTCTGTTTATAAGCAGCCTTACAATAGTAGGTCAAAAGGATTAGAGGAAGGTCAGTGTTACTCTTTCTAGAGGAAACTAGCAATTGTAGATTCACTTCAATGTTCTTGCTTTCCAAAGAAAGTGGAAATCTTATATGACAGGTTTTTCAAACACCTGCTCTTTTTTTTTCTTCAGTAATTGAAGTAAGGAATGGAGTCGTGGTGTTATTTACCTCTCTTTTTTCCCTTTCATCCATTACATAATAAATATTATATAGACATGAAAAAAGTTAATTTGTTGTCTGATATAGGTGTTAAAATATTTTTTTTCCTTTTAACTAAAAAAACAAAGAAACAACAATATCAATACAACCCACATACTATTTAAGGCAAAAACACATGGAGGAGCTATAATATCTCTGAGCAACACCACAGACAAATACTGTAAAAGAGCAAAATGTTCTGTGCAGCTCTGTCTTTTCATTTTCCATTCCCTCACAACAGTCTGATCTTGCTGTTCACTAGCATCACGGGGGAAAAACCTCCTCAATTCACATAGTTTACCTCAGTTGATTGATTTATTAACCACTTGCAAATAACTGCCAATCTGTGATCTATACATTCAGGATCACTACTGATGACAGAGCAGGTGAATAGCTATGCTGGGCGCTTATAAAACGTTAATTTGCGCTCACAAATGTCCAGGCTTTCACGCTGCTTTGTCAGTCCTTTTCAAGCTGACTCCTTCTTCTAAAGTTTCCCTAGAATTCCCTGGTTACTGTTTAATCTAGCTGATGGTCTTCTCCCTCTTCAGCGTGACGGGTGTTCGGCGTGACACGCACGCACAGCGTACACCTCCCTATGCTACCAGCTGCTATCCAGGCTGTTTTGGAAAAGGGAGGCTGTGCCTGCACTTTCCCTGCCCAGTCACCCCACGCATCCCGCTGCTGAAAGGATGTCAGGGTGGAGAAGCTGCACCCGGTACAGAGCACTGGGACACATGCCGGGTGCGTGGGGCACAGCTGAATTTTTCTGAATTGCGCAGCGTAAGCTTCACTCTATTAGGACCTATTTCTCCTTCCAGAATACAAGGAATGCAATGCTCCAGTTGCTTTTAATGGTTGAAAAATGACGTTCCCTTGAGTGAGAAGATAAGCTGAGAGGATTTTTAATTAAAACTCACTCTTCCTCATCTTTATCCCAAAAGTCTGTTTCATGTTAAAAGCCAGGCTTTCCACCGTTCCCTGACACTCCAGGTGTGGCTTGCAGACTACCTGTTTGCTCTCTTTCGTAAGGAAACTAGATTGCATGTACATACTGTAAAACAGGACCTCTACATAGAATCACAGAATCATTAAGGTTGGCAAAGACCTTTAAGATCATCAAGTCCAACCAGAAACATCCTGAACTCAACTACAGGAACGCATTTGTAGCAAACCAACCTGTAAAAATAACAGTATTGCTCCGCTGCATGAAGCAGTATTTCCTTAGAAAAAGCACGCGGCGCACTTCATACCGGTGCAGCCAAAACGCCTACGGCGGCAAGCTGCACGCTGGCCTTCCAGGTTGTCTTCGTAGGGCTGAAGTTACGGGTGCCCTCTGCCATGCCAGCGGCGAAGACGCTAATGCAGCTCGTCTGTGATGACGTCACTGTAGAGGGACATGCCACAGACCCCCCAGATACACTAGCTATCGAGGTGGCCAGCGTGTGGCTCCGCCGCCTCTGGCTGATGGGTGGATCGGGTGAATCTCCTGTGTCGGGTGGGTGAGCCCACATTTCCGTCCCGCAGCACCTCCGTGCGCATGGGCTCCTGACGCTGACAACGCCGTGGGGGTTGGCCCTACCCCCTGCCCTCCAATGCAGCTTGGCTCTGAAGCCTGCTCATGAACACAGCTTCTCACTTCCAGCACGCCCCAAAGTATCAGACACGTGTCCCCTAGTTCTTGGCCCTGGCAAGATTTTTACCCTGGAAGTAGATATTTGCAGAAAAGAAAGGATGAATGCTGCCGGGGAAATTAAGGGGAAAATAGGAGTGGAAATGAACTTAGATGGGTATGTCATAGTAATGTAAAACACCTAAAGAATCAGGTCTTACCCAGGAACTTCAGTGAAGTTATTCAAGGCATGACTTTTGCCCCCAAAGGCTAGGAAACTGATTGACCAAAGCTAAAACAAAACTGTTTCCAACTAACAACCGGCCAGGAGAAGCAGGTGCTCACGGATAAATCCAGTCCCGTACCAGCCACGAAGCTATGCTTCCAAAAGCAGCTTGCAAAGCATCTGGGTGCTCTGCTCCTTAGTGAAAGCTTTCACAGAACCACAACACCTTTTTTTGTGCAGATCCCCTAGATGCGTTTTCCTGTGCTCACAGCTGTATCAACAAAAAACAAACAAAAGAGTAAAAGTCTTGAGAAAATCTAGAAACTCACTTATTGCCCCTAATGGCAATGTTTGATACGTAAATAATCTATGTATTTTTTTTTTATGTGAAGAAGAAAAACATGTAGCTTAAAGAAAAACAACTGAATCCTAGATGAAGAAGGTCTGTGCAGTTAAGCAACATACTTAAATATGGTGAACTAAGCTTATTTTGTTTGCCTTTTCCTCAGCCTGCGTTTATACAGCGGGATTTTTGGAGGCGAGGAAGGTACTAAGGCACTGAGGAGATAAGTCTTACTGTTTTTCTCCCTCTTCCGTTTTTAGCATATATTTTGCTTAGATGAAATTTTGTTTAGGTTTTTTTATCGTTATTTTTACCACAATCTTCTTTATGCTACAATTTTCATTATTTTTTCCCTGAACTCATTTGATTACTCATCATATTTTCATTACTTTCATTTGTAGAACTAGAATCTTTTGATCTTCTGCTGTTCTGCCGTATGTTTAAAAATTTCAAAACTAATTAAGATGATTAACTAAAAAAGAGTAATTGCATTCATATATGAGATGTGTTGCTTCTGATTAGCAGGTGGCTCTTTTCTGTTTCAGATACATAAAAGCAGATGGAAGTGTGGCAGACATAGCTATATTTAATCTGCCCACTTCCTTCCAGACTGCTCCACTTTCCAGTTCACATTGCTAATGACAATGAAACATATGAAACTTTAACTTTTTTTTTTTTGGTGGGGTGTTTTTTTTTGCCTTTGCCATTTCTCATTTGGCAACGGACATCTCATTTGAAACCCTGGCCATTCTTAACTCAGAGTTTCCAAACTGCTTTTTCTAAACATTTTGTGACTTCTACTCACAAGGTGCCCGGAAGGACAGAACGAGAAAACATACTCAAAAATAAGAATTCTGTTTCTGATTTTGGTGTGCAATGAATGGTATGAATATTATTTCATTATGATTTTCAAAGAAAAGCTGTCTAAAAGGACTCCTTTTGCTCTTAGATTCTTTTTTGCTATATTTCAATATAAAAGCAGACATATAACACTCCTTTTCCTATACCCAAGATTTTTTCTAAGTATTACCAGAAATGCTACTCTGAATCAGCTGTTGCACTGTACTGTATTCTCCTTTTATTTAGGCTTCTTTGCAACTCTTACTTCTTTTAGCCTATGTATTTCTATTTCACTATTTACTCATTACTTAACCTTTCCTGTGATGCCACTTTTCATACTGTATTTTCAACTCATCCCTTCTCCAAATCTTGTCTTTTCCTCACTTAAGCAATTTTCTTGTTGACATACCAAATAAAACTTAGCCCATTTCAGTCAACATCTGTGCATCCGATACATATTTGTTTTGTAGTAACAGATAAAGATATACCAAAAAGTAGACTGTCTTTTCACTTCCATATGCATAGTGTCAGAGAAGAAAGAAAATAGTCAGATACATTTTGCAAGTTCACATGGTTCAAAGTGCTGGGAAAACTAGATCACATTTTCCTTTTTATCATCTTATATTGTCAGTGTCCTTTGCAATTAACTGTGTGTGATTTATTTTTCAGTTTTTACCAGTGTCTTGTTTCTTACTATTAAGCATGGGTATGCTAAATGCACAGCTCAGTAGGAACTTGCTTACAGGTCTCATGTGCCTTCACATATTTTTTCCAGTGCTTCAGAATTACTTTTTAAAATGTGTAATTAATTGCTAGCCTAATGTATTGAGGTTAGTGTCAAAAAGCTATTTCTTTGTGGCGCTGCCAATCTATGACAATTTTACCACTGCACAAATAAGAACAACAACAAAAAATAACAGTACAGCCACATGAGAGTACGGGAAATAACTAGTTCACAGAGGCATGAGAAATGGTGGTAACATAAATTTTATATCTAAAATACATACACTACTTGGAAGTACATGAAAACAATTTAACAGTTTAAATGTGTCTGGAGCCAGTTTCCTTTTCAGAGATTACTTCTTGTAAAAGAAGTTCAATGTAAATCAGATGTTGACCACTCTAAGTTACAGAGCCTACTGTGCAAAACTGTGTTTTCTGTACACTTACATCAGAGTAACTCTACAAAAGATTATCTGGGATTTTTGCAAGTAAATCTTGGTTACATGGGCCAAAATGACTAATTTGACACTAACTTTTTGATGATGCCACACTTTTGTTTTAAGTGGAGGTATTCCAGAGTAAGTGGGGGGCAGGGGAGGAGAATCAGACCATAGAGATTAAATTATATTGAAGCAAAAAACCAGGTTCTTCCATACCAAATTCTGGTGCCTTGACTGTCTTCAATTTGATCTGATCACACACTTCTTGTATAAAAATAAAAGAAATTAGTATAATTTTTGAGATATCTTGCAGTTTCATTTGTATTGTATGAGGTAACCAAAAACTGATCAGAGGATCATACATACAGGCTGGGACACAACATCTGTTGCTTAAGTAACGGTGAAAGTGAAACAAATGGAAAAACAAACCAACCGATGTACATAACAGGTGGTGACGGTGCAGATTTTCACCTGCATTCAATAGCAAAAAGAGTCACCCTCCCTAACTCTCGCTCCACTTTTATCTCAGTTCTTCTCTATCTGGACGAACACACTAAACAATAGGACTGAAATGCAAAGATGTGTAGCTTTTAAAATAGCAGTAATGAGAAAACATGGTAAGTGCCAATCACAAATGAAAAGGACTAACAAATGAAAAGGACTACACTGGCATTCAAAATAGGAAAATGTGGTACCAGGGACTTTTCTGAATTCAAGGCTTTTAGTATATCCAGTGTGCCAGAATTCTAAAACAAATCCAGATTTTTTGTCTTTAACTCTTAAGATGTTCTTCTTCAGCAATAAGTTTAGATGCATAAGGACTTGAGGAGTTCATGAGTGCAGCTACATGCAGATATTTATTTGTTGTTTATAAAAAAAAATCTGGAAGGTATCTTTGCCAATAAATTTGAGTAAGTGCTATTAGTACAGATGCTATTGAATACTAGCATCCTGCATCATCTGTTTAAAGCATGGTTATAAGGAACCGTATGACTCAGGGAATTGGTAATGGGATATAGAGCCTTTCACCTCTAGGTCAATAGTTATAATCCGAAACAGACGGAGAGACCCCAGGAGTCAATGCCATGTAATTCCCATCCATTGACTTTAGTAAAATTAGTCTGTGGCCTCCAGACAATTTCTATAGAAGAAATACTGTAACCACAATAGGCGGGAGAAAAATCACTGGCACTGGTACCTGGCACTGACAAGAACAGGAAAGCCAAGAAATTGTCTGGGGGAATATGTGGTCCTTCTAAAATAAGTAAATGGAAGTGTTTCAGTAGAGAAGCTGAGGGAAAATGGTTCGCAGTAACTTCTCATCTTTCTATGGCACTGGCAATTCTCATGGCCTTGAGCCCACTTGAAATTGTAAGTGTTCACCACTCATACGAAATATCAGACAATACAAATAGTGCGGCCCATAAATACTGAGCAAAATCCATAACCTGTCCACATCAATACACTCTGCACATGTCACCTCAGTAACAACGTACCATCTTCAGCTGCTCTGACATAGATAGCCAAACCTGTAGAGAGTTGTGTATCATCATCACAGCAAGAGGCATTCAGACTTATTTACAGACCTGTGAACAGCCTTTTGTTGGAAGCTCCCAGCACGGGGTGGTTTCCAGTGATTTATTCTATGTTCTGACCTACATTTGTGATTGTGTAGCCTCAACCTGTTGCTCCATTACAGCCACCTTTGCTCTCAAGGTAGCAAATTATGCTAGACAGTCCTTAGCAGAGTTTAAGTTTCAAAATACTGGATGCCACTGCTACTGCAGCAAGAGACTTCCCACTACGGAGAGGCTAACAATGAATAAAAAATAAACATATGAAGGAAAACAGCACAGTTCGGTCATTCTGAATTAAGCTCAAACATGGATAACTTCAACACCAGCAAGAATATCAACAGATCATAGAAAAGATATCAGGGTTCCCTCAAGCTGGGGTGCATGATGCTGATGGGCAGCCACCTGCAGATGTGCTATACAGGTGACACACGACTCCTCACCGGGTGAGCCCTTCTCCCATCTCCAATGTACAGAAATCCGGGTCAAAGGGCTTGAACTGCAGCAAGGTATACGGTGAGCAATGTGAGGCTGTGACACGATGTTATCCTTCAAATACACTTTGGATCCTTTCTGGAAGGAGGATCTGGACTAGTTTATTCTACTGTTAACTTGTGAAACTCAAAGAACAAGTGACCCCATTCACATGCTGGGAATCCTGTTAATCTTCAGCTGTGATGACGTTGACAAATCTATAGAACTGAAACTGAAAAATGCCAAAGTATCTCAAGACATCACTGGCAACGCATTAATCACCAGAACAAACATATCAGACTATCAGATACTTCCCTACAATCACATGGATAAACTTTTATTTATACAGTTAAACAGCGGGATTTTGTTTGGATTTATGATGCCTACTTGATGGTCTCATGCTCACTGCAGGAATACCACCCTGTACCAGCAAATACAGATGTTCTCCTACAACCTCTAAAGTTCTGTATCTTTTCAGTCGATGAAAGTTCAGATGATCAAAGATATGCCAAAACAGGTATCATGAATTTTTAAAAGAAATTATTTTCTTTTCATGAAACTGAATAGTTACCTAGATTACCAAAAGTCAGAGCTCAGCTCTTATTTTAGGAATAAGGCATGTTCGTCCTCTCTAGCCTCCACAGAATTTTTATCTTTAGCAGCGCTCATTTGAAGTGAGACGTAAAAATAATCGGTAACTGGAGGAGCAATTGTTAATGTTTTTCTTCATTTTTAGTGTGTGTTTTTAACTCATCAGTTATGACTCAATTCTTGTGAATTATGTAAATAAGTATAATTGATGGAAATATTTTTGTTATGTGGAGATTAAGCTCTGACTAACTTCTCTTCCCCCAGCATTTGAACATCAAAATATTCTTTTGGTGATGAATAATGTTAATTTCTCTAATGAAAATGTACTAATCCATGCAAAGACTGGCAGGTCCTGTACCCAAAAATAGTTTTCACTAGAACAATACAAGAAATTAATTTTTGGTTGACTAGTGTTTTGGGTTTTTTTTAAATTCCTTTTAAAAATTAAATAGAATTAAATAGAATAATATATTTTTTTCAAAAAGAAAAGATCAAGGCAACTGTAACACTTCGTAGGTGGGTTTTTTCTCCCTACCCTCACTGTTCATTCGGAGTAGGCAAAGGTGAGAAGACATAGGGAGAAAAATAAATTCTTTGAACCTGACATGATATCAGCTAGTTTCAGTCAATTGAAGAGGCATTTGTCTTTCTCAGCTTTCTCTCTCTTTCGTTTGGTGCAGGCAGATTTATGATGTCAAAGCCAGGATTTTGGCACCTGTTTTCCCACCAGTTTTTAATGAGAACTGAGCATCCAAATCCTCTTTGGACAGCTTTCAAAAGAGCAGCCCTAACTTCTTCATTATGCTCTTTGGGTAATGCAAAGGCAGCCATTCCATCTCTAAGACTGTACAGTCCCGAGGACCTTTCCGGAGCGGCACAGCCCACTGGACACGTGTAGCGGGAGAGGTGCAAGCCAGAACTCTCTCCACGCACACTGCTCTGGCAGACAGCCCCTCGCCCATGGGCACCTCGCAGCCCTCCACCTCCTCCTAGCACCCCTCATAAGGATCCCCCAACAGCAGCAGCAATTAGCACATATCCACGCTGACAGCAAGCTCGACAGCCACATTTCAGGTAGAAAAAACAAACACACACACCTCCAAAACCTCCTCCCAGCCCTGCATCACATTCCTACACCCAGCAAATGCCTCCCATTCCCCCGGGCATTAACTTAGGTTGTTCCTCTGCCCCAACACTCCCCTCCTGGGTTTCCAAACTTGACTTTGCTGGCAGGATCTGGTCCATCAGTACAGTTTTTTCCTCAGCCTGTTACCCTAATGCCTGTCCTGTGACAGAGCAGGAGAGGAAGAGAGACAGAAAGGAAAGGAAGGCAACAAGAAATGAAGAGGAAACCAGACAGGTAGCTGGCTCACTCCCACCACCTTGGTGAGCTGAGGAACATTGTTCCCAGAGATCAGCGTGAATGCATTTCCCACATGCATTTGCCAAAATCAAGTTACTAGCTGTTTGGGTTTTTTTGATTTTTTTTTTTTTTTTTTTAAAGCAGTCCCTTTTGATATCCATAACCTTCATGATGATAATTCATGGCATTCTGTATAACGTTACCGGGTTGTAGAGTGGAGCTGGCTGAACTCACTGCAAAGGGCGCTAGATTAAATGCAGGTAACAGTTATGAATCGTTAGTTGTAATTTACTGACTGCGGCAGGGGGAAGACAGAGGGTACGGCATGGTTTTCACAGCACGAATTAGAGTTCTCTGGTGAAACGAGGGTGCTTTGTGCTGATTAAATTATGAGATGTGCACCTGGGACACAAAGACCTGACGTTCTCTCCCTATAGTTTGACTGATAATATAAATGATGTACATCATCATTTCTGCATCATCTGAAAGTTTAATACATGTAATTGTGAGCTGCTTTTCTTCTTTGAAATTGCAAACACAGCAAAATTGCAGGCTTGGTGCTACTGATGAGTCATTGTTGGCCTGCTGTAGCTGTATTACAATGGTCCTACATAAAGACAACCATGACACTGCAGTTTACCATCATTATCTGTTTCTTTTTGAGTTGTTTCCACAGCTGAACAGCTCAGAAGGAGCCTGAGTCAAGTAAAGGAGGAGGAGGAGTTGAATTGGTAGCTTTTAACAGAGATGAGTTTGATACGATCTCAGCCATCTAAAATATAGTGTTTTGCATGATAGCTGAGGGAACAGGCACTTACAAAAGTATAAGTTGTAGATGGAAAAGCAAAAGATCAAACAGTGATAGATCAATGCAGAAAACTGAGCATGTTAAATAGCAGGGCATCATTTTCCTCTACCTGTACATATGGAAGTTTAGAATACAACATAGAAGGCAATTTAGCCAATTTTGCTAAAATGGCAGCTATATAAAAGATACTTTAGTATCAACCAAAACAAGTCAGCACTTAAATTGTTTTATTTAAAAAGCAGAAATTTTCATCTCTAAAATCTGAAACCTTCAAGATGATGAAATTATTTTGACACAACTTCATCCTCCTAAGAAAAGGAATCCAACATATTTCAGTTGGCACAAGGGCTTACCGTAATTTCTTTGAATAAAACTGAAAGCCATTATTTCCACCATGAGACTAAGTGAAAATAAGGGAACGTGAGGACCTGCAAAAGTTAGATATAAGGTACTATCAAATAGCAGCTCTCTAAGTATAAGCTCTAAGCACTTATCATTTGGTTGATGCAAAGGGAGCAATTCAGTTCAGAGTAAGCAGAGACATGGCCTGTGTAAATCCCTGGGCAAGCACTCTGACTAGGACAGAAGGACAGGAGTTGCACATTGCGTTGGTTTTCTTCAGATCACAGAACCAGCTGGGAGACAACGTACTGGTTTGGAGTCCGACTGCCTGTTTTTTTATTCTGAACTAGGTAGCTAAGTATAATAAATTACAGTTTCTGAGTAAGAGTTTGTTAAATTTTAAAACTATTTCAGGCAGAGGACACTTTCATTGTCTGAAGTAAGGACCTGGGGCCTTGCAACATATGGTTGTGACAGCTCAACCATTGCTCTTCTACACTGAGAAGAAAGGCTTACTCTTACACAGAGGTTATTTCTCATTGCCTTTCAGGCTGGTAATCAAGGCAAAACAAGCTGGAGAAGCAAAGCAGACAGAGTAAAGGACTATATCAAAGACTGACCAATTTTTCCACATGCTGGGAGTTTCCCAAATATGTGAGGGATCATGGTATCAGTGACTTGATTTCACAGAGCTTACCAGGACTCAGTCCTTCTGTGTGCCAGAAATCTGCCACAAGAGTGAGCATGCGTACACTGTCACTTGGAAAATAAACATTTTCAGTCTTTCCTGACAGCGACACCAGTCTGAATGAAAACATTAGACTCCAGCTAGTGCTTTAACATCTATGATTTTTTTTCAGGTTGTGAGAAATAATCAGCAAAAATAAGCCAAAGGAGCATATGTACAAAGAAAGTGCCAGAAGAAGGCTGTTGGAACTAGGCTAGTCCTGGGAAGAAATCGTGCACTGAACACAAAGACCATTGAGCCATAAACGAGCAAAGCAAGAGGACACAACTGCTTATTTATTAAGCAACACTCTGCCTCCCTTACTTGCAGTGCATAGTATCTCACTACACTCTCACTGGGACTATTACCAGAGCAAATTACTGCTCACCATGGATAAATGTGGAAAAGTCTGTGTCTAAGCTTTTAAGTGGTGGTGGGGGTTTATGTTTTAATGTGTTTTAAATTGTTTTTATTATTATGCACAGCTACATTATAGGGGCAATTCTGTATAGATGAAGCTGAGCCGAACTCTCTGTTGAAAAGTCAAGGCTTGTAAGTGTTACTAATTAGTGACACAGGCACAGAATGAGTTATGTTTCCTTAGATAAGGAAAAGGAAAGAGACCAAGCTGTTGTTCAACATTACATGAAATCACTTCTGCTTCTCCATGGCAGAGTTTAAAAATACCATTAAACAGATGCCCTGGTTCTTAAGCTGCATTCTGCCCTACCCAATAGGTACAGAATCACAAAGAAGGCGCGGACATACTAGGCTATTTCAAATTTCAGAAGAAAGCTTATCTATCACACAGGTTTTGTCAGTCTCTCTTCTTGTGAGGCTAACATGAGATTTGTCTGTCAGAATCCAGCTCAATGAATCAAATGTCAGCGTGGAGGAAGATGTGATGAGAGTGCAGAGGGTACAGAGAAGGCAGGAGGTGATATACAAAAGTGAAAAGTCTATTCTGTGAGGTCAGGGAGGTGACAGTTGGGACCACTGAATCAGAATGGTCCTTTCAGGTTGCAATTCTCATCAGAGTGAAGGATGCTCTCTTTTAAAGAAAAGACCTCGCAACTATAACATGGTACAGCTAGTACGCAACTGTAACTGGAAATGAGAACAAAAATTCACCAGTACTAGCACTAACCTTTCTCTACAATATCAGAAATCGGTACTAATATTTGGAACTTAGGCTATGTTTCCTCTGATGGCCATACACAGTCTGATTAGACAAAAGGCTAATGACTATTCCTCAACAGGCTACATTTGGTATCACCTCACATCTTCACCTTGTACCACTTTCAAGATCAGCTGCTAGCAAAGTGAAAAGAAACTTATTAAAAGGCAATAGGGAAAAAGAAACTTCTTAGAGAACAACAATGAATTGTTTCCTTTCAAATCACAAGTTAATGTAGTAGGTTGAGACTCACCTCTAAGACAAACACCCGGATCTGAATTCCTGTTATTAAGGTGATAGAGACTATGATAATTTACAGAGGTGAACACAGAGGTTACACCCCTGACAGCTCTAGATTGCTCTGTCTAAATTAATAACAACTCTGAATAAAAGGCATCTCGTCCAGCTGTACAGTCTCACACTTAACTTTTCCATTAGTGTCACTGGCCTCCCAGGGGTCTCTTCTCATACTTCATATGTTTATGGACAAGACATAAATGACCCTATATGCATCAGCTGGGCTCAGTGAGCATCTCTTTCTCCTCCTTTGATATCCATTAAAATTATTCTCTGTGATTACACTATGGTCATGTCAGAAATACAGACATACCTTGAAAAGCTAAATAAAAGGCCTAGCAACTAATCCTGGAAACCTTATTCATGCAGGCAGGCTCGGTGTGAAACAGAGGTACTGCAGCTGATGAGGCTATTGCACCTGCATGTGTAAGTGGCACGAGTGCCCCTTGCAGAGAGATCCCTACCGGTTTCCACTTAGCTTTTCTTTTTTGCTGCTCAGCATGCAGTTAGTTTATGAGAAATAGGGGGTGTGCATGCTGAAGTCATGTACAGGGCGTGTGAAATAATAAAGCTCTTACCTGCACTCAAGTCACAGAGAGGTATTGCTCCTGTCGAGGAGGTCTGGATTTGGAGCTGAGCTCTGCCTTGGGGGTTCTTGCCTAACCTGGGATAGGGTCACCTGGCTGCCCGGGGGACACACGTACCCCTGGAATACAAATCAGCATTACCACTGAGAACACCGATGTTATGGTTGGATTTATTTTTTTGCCACTGTGTCTTTAAAGTTCAAAAAAATCAACAAGAGATGTCTTCAAATGGGTATTTCCCAATTATATTAAAATGTGCATTCTAGAATTGTCCTTAGGTTCTTAAAACTTGCAGTAAGAAGTTTCATTCAGGAAGGCAACTGGGAAAAGCAAACTTTTCAAGTACATGCATTTTCTGCCCATGAAAACTAAGTAATGGTGTGACAAGTCAGAACCAGAAATTCAGGAGAAACTGAGCTTGGCTGCTCCCAATCACAGTTCTGCTGAGGGACGCTAATTACTCTTCAAAATCTCATCCTGGTCAAGAGCTTGCCCGCAGCATTGACTGTTAACTGCATCATGTTGCTTGATGGGTTTATGATGTGGACAAACATGCATTAAAGAGTAAAACAGGCCTATCGAAACTAATTTTCAGTGTGACCTATGCCAGGATTAAACTGAGGTCCCCAAAGGTGAAAAGAGAGTGTATCAATCAACTGCACCTTATAACTACTCTATCAGCCATAGAACACATATCAAATAAAATTAAGTGCTAAATCAACTTAGCTATACACATGAAATAATTAAATACTATTTATTGATTTACATTTTCATTGAAAGGGAAGAAAAAAGTCAAGTTTGTTTTGGTGTTGAAATTTCAATATGTTGGTCTCATATAGGCTATAGCTTTGGATTTTATTGACACTAAAATTAAACTTTGCAGCCTGTAAATATTAGACTTTCTTCTTTCTATAAAGGAAAAAAAATACCAGTATAACAAACTCTGCATTTAGATGGTTATATGCAATAGATTCTGGAATGATTCTTTCTGGACACTTATTCCATTTTAAATTATGGCACATGTAAGAGACTTAAACTAAATTGAAATAAAAGGTAATATCCATTTAAAATTAAAAGAACCCATGTTAACATCTGTAGTGTCAAAATACTGGTCTTGCACTGAAGGAAGCAGAAAAGTCTCAGAGGAAAAACTTTGTTATATGGCTTAACTAAGTCTTAAAATAGCTTTAAAACAATCATTGGAGATACACCGAAATTTAACATTAACAATACAAAGAAAAAGTCAGAAAAAAAAAATCAAAAAGAACATATTATAAAACAGTCATTTATAGGATAATGGTCTGCGTTTTACTATAAAAATAACTGTTTGTCAATAGCGTTATGCAAATAGTCTAGCTGATTTACTGAAAATACAGCAGTAGCAGGAAAATGCCAGAAAGAGGCAAACTCTCAGGACTAAACCCATGAAACTTTTTATGTCATACCCCATGTTACAATTAGAGACGACAACAAGATTTCATGGAAAAATTTCCCCTTGCCCAAAAGATTTAAAAAAAAAAAAATTAAAAAGCCTCAGCAGAATATCTAATGCAGTACTAAAAGTCAGTATGAGTTTACAAAGAGTAAGCTTTAGGAACACTGTTCCTTACCCATTTAAATAACTTTATGCGAGTCAGTAGGACAACTCAAATACATAAGAAATGCACTGATTTGGGGATGGCTACCTAGACAGAACTAGAAACTGATAACAAAACCAAGGAAAACATAATTATATACAAACAGATCCTATTAGGTAATATTACATAAAATATATGGAGAAAATAATGTGATATATAAAAATATTCACAATATTAAGACATATTCAAAATGTCTCAAATCTAATTTGTATAAACTTAGTGAATAGTATTGTCTGAAATCTGTTATGGGGATTAAGCACATGATGCCTTTCCATTTCCCTCATCCTCTTCCACTTTCCTTCCATTTTCCCCTGTATGATGGGTCTCGTGCTGGACTTGCTAGTGAAAGGAACTATTATTCCACAGCTGTAGTGTCTGGAAGAACCATCCTTATGAATAATGAACTTTTTGTGGAAAAAATAAAAACCTATCAACAAATTGCAGTTCCTAAGATTTTTTTCCCCCACTGTTTGGGATTAGTCCAAAAATAATGAAAACTTTCATACAATCAAGACAACTCACACTCTTGACATTCACAATTAATTTTTTTTTTCTATAATTTGTGATACTTTGGCTAGGCACAGTTTCACTCGGTGTGTTTTAGATTCATTGCTCATGTACCAAGTCTGCAGAAGCTGTACATAAACCCTGAAGTCTAGAAACACACTTAAGTCTCCGACTTTCATGCAAATGAAGCATGTTTTTGGATGGGTACTGTATAAAATAGGTTATAATTGTGAATACTCACAATTATGAATTCAAAACTCACTTCCCATTTTTGTCCCACAGAATTAGCATAACATTTATTGCTCCAGTGAATATTCCCTTTATATTCTGTCAAATATTCATGGAAATTAAATGGAAAAGAGGTACAATCAGCTTCATTAAAAATTCAAATGAATGTTTTCCATTTTTGGCAGCATTCCTCACACACCATTAAAAACCAAAACAGTTATTCCATGAGAAATGTAAGTATAAACAAACAAACAAAAAAAGGCCCCATGACTCCCCCTCCCTATGACCTGCCACGGAAACAGTCCCCCCCTGCTTCCCGTGCTCATCACAACCCCCCTCCCATCCTCCCTCCTCCTCCTCCTCTCCCCAGGGGCAGGGCGGAAGATGCCCCGATGAGGGACAGAGGTGCCGCCGGGTGGTGACACGCTCCGTGGAGAAGCGCCCATTCCCAGGAACCACATCCCTTTGGGACTCGCTGCTCCCGAGAGGTTTGGTTGATGCTGGCCAGCAGATCTCGGGAGCAGGAAAAAAGGCGGCGGCTGACAAGGTGATTGCCTAAAACAAGCTAATACCAGAAAGAACCACAACCCAACTCCTCTGTTACTCATTTCTTTCTCATCTGCCAGATGCATGTCCATGTACAACAGGCAAGTGCCTTATAATGGCTTAATTTTATAATGGAGTGGGATTTTCCAAAAGAGAGACAGACAGAGAGACAGACAGAGAGACAGACAGAGAGACAGACAGAGAGACAGACAGAGAGACAGACAGAAAAGAACCTTTTAAAGCAGGTGTAGGTCTTTTCACTGGGTACTCCCCGCACCCTGGGGCTCTGAAGATAAATAAACGCAGGACCTGGGCGGCAGCAGAGAGCTCGGGGAGCCGCGACCGACACCAGCCGCAAAGGAGGCGCCCGCGGGCACCCAGGGAGGGGCAACACGAGTCCCGTGGCACAAGGTACATGTGCGGGGCAACACCTGATCCCCGACACCTCATTTACAAATTTAGGGGGTGGGGGCAGGGAGGAAGGACCAGTTAGAGGGATGACTGATTTTGACTCTTATCATGCAGTTTTTTCAAAATCAGGCATGTACCCCAGGCTCCACTTACATTTGCTCACCATTTCTTCAGTGTATCTCTCTATTCTGTAAATTATTTTGTCTCCCCTATTGAAAGAGTCTGGCATTTATTGAGTACAAACACACTTCATACTTCTGAAAAAGTAATGCTGGCATTGCATCCACTTTGATACGACTGCGTCCCCCAAGACAATCTTTTGCATGAAGTCCTGAGGAGGTTGTAGTCAAGTCTGCTAATGGAAACAAAAGACGTGCGGGCTTTCCAAAGAGCATTTTGGATATGTAAATTTAAGAAATGGGCATAAATCTCTTACAGAGACAACCTTAGAAAGATGACTTAAACCAATCCAATTTACTCTTTATCCCAGAGATAAAGAATATAAGCAGCAGCAGGTTGGAACAAAAAAAGTCTAATGACTATTTTTAATATCCCAAAGGTCAGGGGAGCTCAGTCCAGTGTTCTGAGCTGGCTACCTTTGATCTTTTCAAGAAGAGTGTTTGGATCTTGAGGATTCATAAACTTGTGTACAAAAAATATGGAGGTTTGGTTTGAGTCCTTCTGGAAAAAGCCTTCACATAAGGAAGTTTCAGGGAGTAATGTGAACTCCTCAGTGAATACAACAAAGACCAAAGAGATAACAGCTAATCCTCCCTGACACATGAATGCATAAAAATTGAAAAGGAACTCGATAGCAAAAGGGAAAAAAGATTCCATTACAGAATGACATTCTTTCCCTTAGTAAAAAAAAAAAAAACAAAAAAAAAACCCCAAAAAACCCACCTCTCCCCCCAATAAAAAGTAATATATTTAAACTGGAACACAGCATTTAACTGGCCCTGAATATATAACTAAGAAAGTAATCAGCAAATTATTGTTACCACTTTCTAAAAAAATAGAGCATTTAAAAATATAAAATCCAATTCACTGAATACACAAGAGTGAAAGATGAGTTTCTGCCTGTTGACCTCCTCCTGGCAAATAAAAAGTAAATATTGCAAAGAACACAAAAATACTTCGTTACCCTTTAAAAATGTAAGAGCATAGCATTTACCACACAAAGGTACACTATGGAAAATATGCAATTTTAAGGCCTCCTCACTGTAAATTTTAGAGCCTTTATTACAGTACGAACTGATACATAAGTACATATATATCTATGTAAGAACATAATATTTTAGCATAGTAGCCTGCCATTTATGCTTAAAATGACTAGAGCTGTTATAGTCGGCACAAATACCTGAGCATTACGTTACTTCATACTTGAGTTATAAGTAGCTTTCCCTGATGGCTAACACAGTCTAAGCAGTAGCGATCAGACTTTGGGCACGAAACAGTATTTTCAAAATGAAATGCTCAGACTTTGGCATCAAAAGTCACACCTGGATTAGTGGGAGGTGAAAGAACTCATTGCCTCAGTATTTTTACTTCACTGTCTACATAGGAGTGTCTGTTTGAACTGACATTTTAATAACTGACCATTTTGCTGTAGGGCTACCACTGCAGAAATTGTGTTCAGTGGGTCTTTATAATAATGTAAGGCAAGACAACGACAGTTTCCCTTTAATCTGCTTCTGCATTCACTTCCATCGATATACTTGGAAAAGAAGAACAAGATGTCTATTGTAAAACAGATGAAATCACAGTAAAGCGCAGGAAGGTGAAACCACCTCTAGAAGACGGCTGTGCCTCTCGACATTGCAGTGCTGAGTAAAGCCACTACGATGGGCAGGGCAGCCTGGTGCCACGACCCAGCCTGCAGGAATAACATGCAAGAGCAGTGCCTGCCATCAGAGCAATGACTTGCCCCTCTTGGAATTAAAAAAAAAGCCACTCCTCAAAAAAAGTCAGGTTTTGAGCAGGCGGAGTTTTCTGATCTCTTCCAGTTCTTGAGATTGTTTTATGACCATTCCTACAAAGAAAACATTTAGTCTCAACCCATTTTATCTGGAAAATAATGCATTAATAGGGGGAGACCTGCTGACGCTACCCAGCCAAACAAACCGTCATGAGGAAGTCAATCCTGTCCCTTCTTCTGCCCCCAGGGAGCCATTTGCAGAACAGAGTTAGGTTGAGTTGAACACTGCAGTTGATATTCCAGCTTTTCTACAAAACTGTAGAGATGCTACCACTTCAGTTTCACTGCTGTTTTGCAAGCTTCTCATAACACACAAAAAAAAATTTAACACACCTATCTATAAAAATCCAGCCAACATTAACACTGTGAACACTGTGAACCAGACCACAGCACGTGTCTGTTTATCTTCAAATATGAATACACAGATCTCTACCAGCAGAAGAAAGAGCAGAAATGCAACAGATTGTATGTTGCAAAATAAGTGGCGGCATAAAGCCACCCAAGTGCTTTGCAATTTAAATGTTTTCCTACTTCTGCTGCTTAAAAACTGCTGCTATCTTCAGACACCACTTTCCACAGGGACAGCAAAACTAACTTTTCGCATGAGCAGTTTGCCTGTACCAAATGACTTGAAAGCCCTGCCACCATAAATAGACTGGACCAAATAATGAGGTCCAGGAAAGTGGCACATTGGGTTCCCTGTGTAAGGGAGATGAAAAATTATACACCACCTTATCCTGGCCAAAATCAAGTCAACTCAGAAACAGATGGAAACCAGCTCACCAGTTCAGCCAGTTACATACACTACTTGCTGAGCACTGAAAGTCACCTCCTATCTTGCCCAGAGCAATGGGACCACATGGCCTTGGTGACACCTGTGTCTTTGTGTGTGTAGAGCAGGAAGCAGCAGGGAGCTGCTCTTCTCAACTAGCTCTGTGCCACCAGGACGTTCTTCACAGATAAATCATCTCCCTCTGCCTTCAATCCCACCTTTCATAATCTTGGTGCACACAGATCTTCTTTAGTTACTTCTCCCTGCGTACTTATTTCTGCTTAAAATATGAAATATTAGAACAACTCACACAACAATGCAGTTTTTACAAAGCAACTTGATGAAGGCCACTATGTAAAACCACAGCTTGGCATTAGTAGCAGCCATGAAAGGCTGTCAGTGATCCATCTGAAATGTCAGTACATCATTTCAAATGTTCTTACTCAGAGCTGCTTGAAGCATCCAAAGGCAGCAAAATCAAAGGGATAGCTATCCCTTTTTCAGAAAAAAAAGGAGTGAAAATAGAAAGGCAATTAAGTCTTCCCCTAGAAGCAGCCCATTCACATTAAAAGGGTATACTTCAAAGGACAGTGAAGAGGGAGACTGTGTGTTTCAGACAAGTTGAGTCAGGAACCTAGGACAGAGTGATAGGTCTGTCATGCAGGAAATCCAGCATTTGAAATAAGAAGAATTAAAAACTGGAAAAGTTTTTAGAATCCAAAACAGTTCTCTAAGCACAGTGCCCATCTGAGAGAAGAGCACTCAAAAAGCACAGTACTGGCAATGACACTCTCATCCTCTTCTGTGTGATTTTCTAACAGAGTGTTTGCTTTGGGTCTCGTCAAAATATTAACTGTGGACAGGAAGGACAGCCCAGCCAGGAGGTGCAACTGGTGTCAGCCTAGAAGCCAGGAAACATATTACAAGTAAATAAAATTGAGCAGTGCTTGGGGAGAGAGGACTTCTTTAGACATCTCTCATGGCCCCAAGCAGAGAGCAAAGACCTCGTGTCGCATTTCCACCCTACTGTGATGGTATCATCATTACTTATAGCACCCGTGGGCTGGCATGGGAGGAGCTCCATATTTCTGAAGATATTTCCCTAACGCTGTTAACATTTGTGTGTCCCTGACAAGCCAGTGAGGACCATAGTGGGGATGTATGTGCTGGACCTCTTTTGGCAATACACCCTCTCTTTCTGAAAGCACCTAGGGCTGTCATGATGCGAGACCTACGCAGATGAGGAAAAACAAACCTGGGCCCTTCAACTAGATTGGCCAGCTTAATTTCAAAGGGCTTTTCTAGCTCCAGATTGTCATCTAATGAACAGGAAGGCCCCTGGGTAAAACAAAAATCCTACACAGTAAATATCCAGAAAATCAGACAAAAGATTCCCTTTAGCTTATTTTTCCACTGGTTTCCATGTAGTTCCACAAAGTCTGATTCCACTGAATATATGAGTCCAATGGTCAGCTGCTCTATGACTCCTCTGTGGATATTTGGAAAAGGATGAGAAAATGGGCCTGGAAGAACCAAACAGTGGTTCG
Organism: Phaethon lepturus; assembly: GCF_000687285.1. Classification (NCBI taxonomy): domain Eukaryota; kingdom Metazoa; phylum Chordata; class Aves; order Phaethontiformes; family Phaethontidae; genus Phaethon; species Phaethon lepturus. Next base: position 49,305 of record NW_010532675.1, read on the forward strand.
CATGCAGAAGTCTCTATTTCTGGTAAGACTGCTCTACAAGTTTATACTGCCTGCCATTTTTATCTGTGTATGAAACAATCTCTGGCTTTCATGGGTGACTGATGAGATTAAGTACTTCTGGATCATATGACATTGTCTACCATGCTGCATAGGTACTTTTATATTGAAATTATATTGAATCAACAAGAAAATATCCATTAAAGCTAAATTTCACAAGCACTTCTGAAAAAATAAAAGGAAACAAACCCAGAAAATACTGTCAAACACTTCAGAGAATTAAATAAAAGTTGCACAATTTTTTAAAAAATAATCTTTGAGAAATGCAGAAGAAAAATTATTTATATTAAACATATGTATCCATATGCAGAACGTGTATTCTTTACTGTTATTGAATACTTATAATCTAGGAAAAATGTATCTTCTTTTAAACTTCATCCAACAGTTTTAAGCACAATAGTACTTTTATTCCTGCTCTTGTTCTGTTTGTCATACAATATATTTTCCTGTCATGAGAATATCTATTATCCCACACTATGAAAAGTCCCTAATAGTTTTATTTTTCTTTTGAAAAAGGAGACTGCTAGAAAACATAAGAAAGCTTTAAAAGGTGAACTTTTCACTTATAATTTACCAATTATGTAAAATTTTATCTTATTTCACTTGTTCACTAAAAAAAATCTCCTCTTTTCATCAAATTCAACATTCTCTTAAAACAGTACCTCAAAATATTACTTAAAACCTTCAACCTTTTGTTCCATTTTCATAAGGGCTGAAATAAAAATTCACAGAGATGAAAGGTATCTTAAGGTAAGAAGGCGACAACCACAGAGAACATATTGGTTGAAAGGCAGATGAATATCTAAAGGCTTTTGTCATAGTCTTATTTGCTACTTTCATCCTCAGGCCTCTCTTCCAGAGTCCTCTAGTTGCAAAAAATGATGAAATTAAAGGGATAGTTCCTACTCAGTGATTTTCCTCTGAAGTTCTTTATATAGCCTAAAGACCCACCCTGGAACTCCACCTATCCTTGCAAATGCAGGAATAAGCGCAAACTGCTGGAAGGGAATATTGCAGGTATTTCAATACAGCGCAACATAACTACAGCACTACAGCCATAGGAAACCTAATGAACTACTAGTGGATTTGAGAATAGATAGTCTTATTACAACTGCTGATGCTAGTAGGATCAGCCAATGTGTTTTAACTCAAAGGATATTTTAAAGATTTTCTTTTTAAGCTGAAGACTCACAGAGCTTTCAGGTTTTTTTCCAAAGAATTATTGATGTCTTTTTTTTAAACATTTCACATCTAGTTTTCTTAGGTTTTTTTCTCCTTTTTTCTTCCTTTCTGCTACCAAATTCAATAAAAGGAATGACATCAAGATACATTTATTTCTTCCTTTTTCTGAATTTTTGGTCTGCTTTTTTCTGATACTCAGTTTTCTAAAATAATCTTCCCCTCTATTTTGTAAAAAGCAACCCATAAAATCCATCGTTTCTCACAATAAGGGATTGGGATTCCAATTGCACAAAAGTGTGATTTAAAACATTGGTCTTTTTCCCAAAAACTTCAGCAGTCATTTAGTAGTACATCATTTCCTCAGGCCCCAGTTAGGCTGGAGCTAAGATCTATGCAAACACACAAATGCAGGGGTTTAATCTTTGAAGTGGTCACTCAGTGTCACCCAATAAAAGACTATCAGAAAGGAAAAAAGTGCTTTTGAATATTTCCTCATTTCCATGTGGTGCAGAAGCACACCAGCTTTTGCTTAATATTAAAGACACCCTTCAAAGCTACAAAAGTTAAAACATTTCTTAATGCAGTATATACTGAAACAACTGGACGATACTTCAAAGCCTTTGGTTTTAAATCTTTTGGTATCACCATCATTAAAAAGAAAGTATTTGTACAACATTGTCAAACAAAAGTTATTTTGCAGCTAATCTGACAAAGTTTTGGAACAAAAGATAATAAAAATCTATTGCATCCTGTTTATTTTCTGAAAAAGTGAAACAAGATCAGATCAACCATTTTAGTTCTGAAAAACCTTAAAAACAGTGACATCGTTTATACAATTTCAGTGTTGAGCATTTATCAGCTCTAAACTAGGAAAGGTGCAGAATAGAATTAAACAAGCTTTCCAAAAGAGTGCAAGGAAGAGCAGATAAGGCCAGCTGACTATATATCAAGCTCTAAGACTCATTATCCACTACTGGCAGGGCAGTAAGATGTACAGCAAGACGTACTCATCGATAAAGTCATATGATTGAGAAACACTTCCAAAAATTAAGACCATGTTCTGCTCAAAAGCCTCTTACCAATAGGAAAGAAACTTACTACTGCCTATCGCTTGGCTGGTGGCTGGAAATCATCTCATTAATTCATTCAGCTACTACTGACAAGTTTACGTGGGCTCTTTCCACTAGTCTGGGAAGTATTTAATCATCAATCTTTCACGCTCCTTTTCTTCTAATTCAATAGATTTGGAACGAGAGGTAAATGCATCCATGCACATAAGTGTCCAGTCTTTTCTTTCCTGCACCACCTCGCAACTCCACCTCTTTAATGGCCAAAGACTGAAGAAACAGTTAGACAGCATGCTGGAAACAACAACAAAAAACCCAGCCTGCCTATCCCTGCTGCTCATGACCCTTGCAAGTATCACTGCTGATTTTTGTATTTTTTTTAATTCACATGTGTCTTGAAAACATAATAATAATTCATATTTTTAGGATATATCATCAGGTGCACAAAGTAAAATAATTTCTTTCAGTGTATATAAAGGGCTGTATATTCAAAGAAGTCACTGAATGGATGAGCTAGAGAAATGGGCAGCATATTGAGTGAATACATACAAAACTCAAGGACATGAGTTTGAATTCAATGACATTAAAATTGTTGCCACCCACAACGACAAAACTAGCTTTCCTTAGACAAGCAGTCAGATCTACATTGGATCTGATGTCACTGTTTGCCAAAGCTTGAGCGTCAACCGTCCAGCATTTACAATCAACTTAGAAAAGTAAAATATTAGCCATACTATTTAGAGCTGAAAATTTACTCTTGGAATGAAGTACACAGGAGCTGGAGGTGTTGGCAGTTTGATAACCAGTTTGACCATCTCCAGTTGAGGAAACCTGATAAGAAGCTGTCAGGGCTGAGACTGAGCCCTTGGGTTGCACATAAGGTCATGCAGCCCTCTCGGATTCTGAACTGCCCTTTTCGGTGTCTAGCATCCATCTAATCCTCAGCAAGAGAAGCAATTTAGTCTCAGGCCTTTTTAAGCTCTGGGGAACAGTCTGTAGTCAAGAGAGAACTGTCAGGCACTATAGAGCATCAGGCATGGGTAATAACCAGTGATGTTCGTGTTAGGTGAAATAAGAAATCAAAGGCCCAGTTTATGCACATCTTAAAGATATGGCTTTTCGTAACACTGAATAACCCATGGCATTTCAAAACTAATATCCTTCTCTCACCCTCAGCATGATTTTTCCTGAGTTTATGTTTCACAGTTAACACACAACAAAGAGAGATTTAGTTCATGTTCTTGAAATTAAAATACACAAAAATACACAAATTTATTACATACATTTAATCTTTATCTAATCCTGTAGAGATTGCAAGGAAAAATAATGAAAAACAAGAAAAATATTAGCATACCAGTTAAACACTCTGGTTCAGCCCCATATCCAAACATATTCATTGTAATTCTATATGGGTAATTGGAAAATAGGACTTTCTTCACGGCCATACAACTTCCACGGGACTAAATATACATTTCACAGTTGTCTAAACACTAATTCCTATTGAAATCAGTCATTTACTATTACATATTTAGATTTTGTAAATCAAATACAGTATTAACAAACACCGATATAATTTCTGAGACTCTAGAAGCACCAATGTAGCTTTTATTTTTTTAGTTCCATTTTCTGTTTCCAAGTGACTTAAACAGATCCTAAACATCACTGAAAGTGACTTCTGAAACCCATGTAAGAATGTCAGCAACTCTACCGCTCATATATAATTTTCTACATCCTGAAAACAGTAATTTACATGGAAGTAGGACTGAAAAGTCATGACACAGCAGAATTACAACTGCTCGGATGTTTAAACTCTGCTTTTCCTGTTTTTGAAAGTACTTTGGTTCTTTTAAAGATTAGATTGTTTTCTAAATTCCTGAGGTTTCTGAAAACTGCTTTTAGCAGAATTGCCAAAATTCTTGTAACTTTTAGCAGCAAGAGTTTAACTATTATATTATCATGGGGGGAAAAAAAGTTAAGCTTAATTCCAGCTTCACTTCATTTCTGGGACACATGCAAACAGGTTTTAGTCTCCTTTCACTTAAATATTGCAAGATGGAATCAGTAGTCACAGCAGTGTGGAAAGGTGCTCTTTTGAGAAGAGAAAAGCCTTGCAAATACTATATTTCTGGAGTAAACACAGAGGTATTATAATGGGTAATGAGGCCCTCTACAAGACACCCTGTCTTAATATAGTGAATAAATAATTCAAAAACCCCAACGCAGCACAACAGCTATATTTTTGTTTTAAGCACAATCTGCATAAAAAAATTACAGAAATAGTTAATTCAAATAGTGAGAAGAGTTGCAACCTTTTCCAGGTATTACTCCAGATAATGAAGTGAGAGGTTAAAGTAAACCAGCTAAAATATATTTTGCTATAAAATTGTGTCCCAGAACAATCTACTCCAAATGAGAAGATAAAACTGAGGCCCTGAAGGATTTGTTACTGTGAACATTTCTGTTCAACAGGTTCATACAAATTGTTTGGAAAAATGAAAGTGACTGTAGGTTGTCCAAATTCATAGATTTATTAAAAAAAGAGGAATAATAGTTGGAATCATGTCAGGGGTAGGAAATAAACACAAGGAATCTGAATACAGTAGGACAATACGGACTGAGAGATCATGTGCGGTGTCAAGAGATATGATATAATGCCTTTAGGGAGGCCCAGCAAAGGATTAAAAATAACTCAAGTTTGACAAGTCACAGGGAAGATGAATCATGGATAATGACAAAAAGAAACAGCATGAAGACAGGTTCATGGAATTTGTGTCCCCCAGCAGTAAGAAAGCCAAAAGGTCAGTGAAGAATCAGTAGGTGAATCAGGCACTTATGCCATGTATTCTCATCAAATAATCAGTTTTCTTCAACTTTTAGAAGAGCAGTAAATTTACAGACTTCATATAATTTTAAAAGGGAGCAGTGATTTGTTTCAGACAATTCATCTTCAATATAACCAGAATTTTCCTCCTTTTTGCTTCTAAGACTGCATAACACAGTTGGAGAAAACAACAGCTAAAAATGATAACCAAGAAACCGGTCATCAGCTACCGTCATGCATGTAGCAGTGGTAAAGGAATTGCAGTGCAGTTTCTCATCTCCCTTTTGGCAGGTTATCTATTTAAGAGACTGTTTCACAAAATGTTCACTGTGATGTGCACAGTCAATTTTTCTAGGTTTGGGTTTTTTTTATGGTAGGGGAAAGGGGACAAGGGAAAAGGGACGAGGAAAAGGGGAAAACAATGCTCACAGAAGAAGCACTACTCACGAACTGAAATCTCCGAAAAGGGAAACGTGTCATGGCGTAACAGGCAGAGCATGTAAAGCAACAAACAACCTCTCAGAATTTCACAACTGGGAGATAGAAGCTTCATCTAGTAAGATGCCAGGACTCTCATATTTTCAAAAACATATTAACATGCCCAGGAACACATACTTACATCCCCCTGAACTTCGAACTGTTTCAGACATTCTTCAGCCAGGTGGCAAAAATGGCCATTTAAATTACAGAGTGAATGGAAAGTATTACACCTTTTAGAAAAAAAAGAAGAAAGGAGAAAGGAGAAGAGAGAAAAGAGAAAGGAGGGAAAAAAAGAAAAAGAAAAAGCAAATATAGCTAAATGTACTTTGTTTTTATAAGCAGTGCTTTAAAATGTGGGAAAAGAGGCAGGAGAAAAGGATCCCAAACAAAACCATGCCCAGAAGCAGAGAACTGAAGTATAGTGTTGTCATTGCTTTTCACAGCTGAGATTGTGTTGAGTACTCTATCTTCAGGAATTAATTCTTTTCAGACACTCATTGGCAATGATTCTGAAATATTACAGACCTTGCGACATGAACAACATGCATAATTTCTGATCAGTGAATATTGCCTTGCTATCCAGAAAAGCAGGCTAGAGCTCTGCTCCTTTTCTCTGTACCACTAAAAGTGCAGCAAAAGCACCGAGGTTTTGATATCTAAATGCCAAATGAAAAATTAAGCACTTTTTCTACTTTTTGTCTTGTTTGCTTTTTACCATTTTCTACAGTGCTTATCCTCAATGTTTAGTACTGTATTCCACTGTAACAATTGTAGATATCTATATGTTATAAAGCCACTTTTATACCACAGACTGAAGTATTCGTACTTACTATTACTTTGTGGACATATCCTCAGGAACTCCACATTCCAATAGAGTACCTTGATTCATCAACAGAGCATTTCTGTAACTGAAACAAACATGAACTGGAAAACATACAAGCACAAAGAAGTAATTATAAATTCGTATTACTATTCGTACTTACAGTTAGAAACATGACTGATTATGACATCATATTTTAAAAAAAATCAGAACTGATTTTTCAGCTCTTAAATAATGTTTCAAAGTAAATATATCTTCCTCTGAATAGTAAGATTTTCTTTTTTTACTTTTTTTCCCCCCTTAAAAAGATATGCACTGGCTACATGAATTGTGTAGGTTTTAAGTAATGCAAGTTCTCTGTCTGAAGTTCATTTGCAGTCACAAACATTATATTCCATTGAAAGAGTGATAAATTGTATTTATGTCACTTAGTCATTACAATACCTTAATTTTTTACTTTGTTTCAGACTGCTGAGATTTATTGACATTTTTAGTGCTCCCAGAAGGTGAAAGAATAATTCCAAGTTTAGTTTCAGCAAGGCAGACTAGTTAAAAAAAAAAAAAAAAAAAATCACAAACACAACCTATTAATGATGGAAAAAGAGAGCTTTTGTTTTGATATACCTGTAAACACAACTCATGCAAGCTACACTTGAACCTGCCTTTGAAAAAGACTGATGAGGAACAGCAGATTTGCCAATAAAAACAAGTTATTGGAAAAACCTCTAAACCCATTTTTTCTCGTTTCTCAAATGTAAAGATGTTGATTGTGTTAATATATGGTAGGAAGACTCCAGCTGAATAGCCTGTATCATTACAATGAAAAATGTATAATCTTCACAAGTGAAGCACTTTATGAAACAGCCTTTATCTGTTGGGTTTTTTTCCTTCTTCTCTCCACTACCTTCATTCAGTACCTTGAAAGCACATGCATCTCCTTTCACAACCAACCTCAGAGGGAAATTTCTAATAATTTAAGCAAATTAGCAAAGACCTAGAGTTATCTCTTCTTGTATAAAAAATATTCTCACATCAATGCTACCTTCTAGAGGGAATTTTCTAAGCTCTTGAGTATGTTATATGGTACCCTGCAATAATTTAAGCAAATTAACAAAGACCTAGAGTTATCTCTTCTTGTACAAAAAATATTCTCACATCAATGCTACCTTCTGCATCTCTCCATCAAGCTGTAGTACTGTCTGAGGGTAATAGCTGAAAAAGTGATTCTGACCCACTTTCTTCTGACTACAAATTAGTGAAGTTTGAGCAGAGAACCATGAAAAATTACAGACCAAAAGTCTTTAAAAAATCTGCATTTCTGAAGAAACATCTTCTCTTTAAAGGACAAAACAAAAACAAACAAACAAAAAAACCAACAGACTAATGTGTTCTCCCAACCTTAGCATGTAAGTGAATAGCCAATGTCAATTATCAAATTTTGTCTTGGCAAAATTGAGATAAATAATAGTTTCAGTTCGGAAAAAAAACTTCAATACTCCATCCTTACAGGTAATGCGATAGCCACACAAACACATGTATATATTAAGGTCATCTGTCACCTTTCCCATCACTTCCAGGAAAATTTCCATGGTAAAAAATAGTTCTTTTTATTTTAACAATGAGCAATCATTTAAATCTTTCACAATACTAAAAAAACTATTATAATACTGCTAAGTGTGGCAGTATTGTTACATCTGCTAAGAAAAAAGTCAACGAATTAAAAAAATATGGCACTACAGAGTGAAAGCAGAATTCTCTGAATTACTGCTCTGCGGGTCTACACCCTGTTCTTGTGGCATTTCACGTTACCATGAAATTTATGAAACAAGATGGCTGCATGATCTCTTGCCCTTCCCCACTGTCTGGGGGTTCTAGTTCTGATGCTCCTCTTAAAATATCCATGAAATTTTGCCTTTAGGTTCCCTCTTCCAGAGCAGCTATCGGGACACATCCTCAGGTGGTCCACATTCCAACAGAGCATGTTGATTCATTGACAAAACATCTTTCTAACAGAAATAAATTTTAACTAGAAAGCATACAAGCACAAAGAAGTAACTGTAAATTTGGTTACTGTTTGTAGAGAGCTATAACCACAAACATTCAAACTAGAAGTTAAAATTCAACTGCAAGTAAGGAAAAATATCCAGACAGATGGCATGTCAGGCCTCACACCCATACCCTGAACCTTTTTGCAAAGGTCCATCCAGAGCTCCAACATCTTTCTGTGGTGTAAAAATGATCAATAACACTCTTATGTCTATGAATTTTGTCTTGAACAGGGCTCAGGTGGATATTACTTTTAATGATCCATCAACATATAACTTCTTTACTTCCTCTGATCTTGAATTAAAGCTTGGATCCTGACCCAGAAGCAATAGGCTTGTTGTAAAATAGTTGAAAGCTAACGTAATATTTCTTTAATGAATACAAGTCTTATCGACTGGGGGAAAATAAAACACAACATGAATAAATTTGTGCCTGTTCTGACTTTGCATTTCAGTGCTAATGCTGTACAAGATAAGCCTAAATAGCACTTGGGGATAATTTGTGCTTTTAATTTGTGCTTTTTTCAGCATAATCCAGGGGTCAAGTTTTCTTTTAGTTTAAATTCACAGCAGAGCACACCTACATAGTTTACCTATTTAGTTTCTCCTACTCGTACAGGCAAATTTGACAATACTAAAGGACAAGGGGCAAAGCAGAACCACTATGTCTTCCAGCTGTGATGGGCTGACCATGGCTGGCTGCCAGCCCACCGTCCAGTCGCCCTCTCACTCTCCCTCAAAGGGACAGCAAGGTTCCTCTCCATGGGCTGCAGTCCTTCAGTAACGAAACTTGCTCTGGTGTAGGCTTTCCACGGGTCACTGCTCCCTCAGGCATACGGATCTGCTCTGGTGCAGAGCCTGCAGCCCCCCCAGCTGCCAACACCTTGGCACCTATGCCCAGTACACCAGCCTAAATGTATCTTTGGTTCTATGATTGTACGATTCAAAAATGAAGAAAAACAGGAAACAGTGGGAAGAAGTCGGTCTTTCAGCTTGTCCTGCAGCTACACCTCAACCTTAATCCTAAACGTGGAGCTAACTGCTTGAGTCTCACCTGGTCTCAAACTCTCATTACCACTTGGTGATTTGAACAACTAGTAGTTGTACTACTACTTGTAGTAGTAATTTCATGAGAATGTTTAGCATTAACATACGACCAAAGAATAAATAAATGAAATTGAAAAGTTTTTTCATTCCGACTTCTTTCAGGATTTTCTGCACTATTTAATGACATTTTCTATTGTACAAATTAAATTGTCCCCTAGCCTCACCCAGGATGGCTACAGCTATCAAAGCGCCTGAAGCCAAACACACACATCTGCACATAGACAGCTAATGAAACAACCATGCTGCCAAAAGTAGTCTCTGCACTGATGTGGAGCCACTTATTGTCCTGAAAATTGGAATGAAGCTTTTCTGAGAGTTTAATTATGGATCAGAGTAAGGCACTATGTTTAAGTAATTTGGCCCAGTTATCTAGAAATTTGGGGATAAAGATTTATTGAAAGCACTGGGAAAGTGGGAAAGTCAACAGTTCTGATTATTAAATTTTACCTCATATCATAAGGCTCAGACTGTACAATCCCGTCGCTTGTATAAAGACAAAAGAAGATGCAACATGTGAAGTTAAAGACTAATCCCATGAGAATTACTGGAATGACTTCGAGGCAAATAGAACTGACATCAGATGAAAAATGAGCCTAAACTTTAAAACTACGAATAAGGTATACTAAACAGAGGTCCCATTTCATTGTTAATATACAAGCTGTTAAAAAGAATTACCACTTATATTGCAAGGAATCATGTGCTCTTTCATCCTATGGGATGCAAATGAGATACCTGTCTTTGGAGAATTATTGAAATCTGATGACAACAAGCAGATGAAGTAAGATACTCTTAGCTTAATAGTGGCTGTGACACACATCTGTACAAGAAATTGAAGATGGGTAAAATCAGCCTTACATGCTGACAGATGAGCCTCAGCCCATTCCAATGTCAAATCCACTTTTTGCCTCTTTTTGCCTCTTTTTTCATTAGTTACTGGAAAAATGGTTGCTCAGGCTAAGATATCTTGTTATTTTCTATTTTCTAACTCTTTGGAAGAGTTGTTTTCTTCAGTTGGACAAAAACAACAACATCGATCATGCAAACACTAAGATATGTACATTATTAAAACTTTTTTTTAATCTAGTGAATAGGTATTTTAAATAGCTGCTGTCTTCCTTTCCTATTAGAGCTGGCCAAATTCTGTGCAACTGATTGCCTTATTGTGGAGTCCAACTTTTGACTCCCTGGTGACAAAAGCCATAATAAATAAACAGCTGTGGTATTCTCTTCACTCAGAGATTACCTTTGCCAAGAATGTTTTTGGCTGTGAAAGGAAACACGCACATAGACATACACACCAGGAAAAGACTGTGAAAATTGTCTATGAAAAGCTGTAAACATTGCTCATTCCTTCTTTTAGGATTTTTTTATGACTGTACTGCAGAAGCAACTCATGGTGCACGACTGAGCTTAGCTCCACAGCATTGCCAATTACAATTCTCTCAGTTATGCAGAGGAACAACCAAGCACAGAGATGTAAAATGAATTCCCTGAGATCGTAAAGAGCAGCTACAACATAGACAGGAATAGAAGGTAGCAATATCCATATGCTGATTTCCACAACACAACTCATACATTCTCTCCCTGTTCCTGGGAAAACTGGACTGTATGTTTAACTACTCATGGATCAAGCCTTTGATCCAGGGCACATTTACTATCGTATATGTCTCCACACACATAGGCCATGAAAAAGGACTTATGTTAGAAAACATGCACATGCCAGAGGCTGAAATCATCTAAGGAGATGAAAGGAGAACCACTGATATAAAGAAGGGAGTTAATGTAACCAGTGTGACGCACTTAGCAGGGTTATTTTAGCAACAGCTTTTCAAATGAGCCAAGCATGGTGGCAACAATCAAGAACAAAGAAAAGATGTCAAGATATGACTGCTTGGACATGCGTTCCTAGGAGTAAGATTTAGCCACCGTTTCCGTGTAGCCAAGAATCAGGTTTATGTCAAAGATGATATGCAAGCAATGGATCTTAGTTACTGGAAAGTGATCTTTAGCAGCAGGGTGCGGGGCGGGGGAATAGGTGGAGACAAGATGAAGGGATCACCCTAAAATATGCACTGAAGAAACATGCAGGGGTGGCAGGCAGGGCAGTTTCAGTGAAGTATGTAGGAAAGGATTTAGTTTGGAGAGAATATGAGAAGAATCTGAAGGGCAAGAGGTGCAGACAGTGGTCATGGAGAGGTCATTTAAGGAATTCAGAGTGAAGGAGAAGGTGGATAGTGTTAAGATATGGAACAGTCAAGATCAAGTTTAAAATGCCTATGGCTGGACGGGGCTCTGAGCAACCTGATCTAGTTGAAGGTGTCCCTGCTCATTGCAGGGGAGCTGGACTAGATGGCCTTTGAAGGTCCCTTCCAGGCCAAATTATTCTATGATTTTATGACCACAGTGTATTTTTACTTGGAAAAGAAGAAATTTGATTAGAGGAGTTTATTAGGATGAGCATGAGAATGAGAAAGGTAGGCACTGGGCTAAGCTTATTAGGAGTTTTACGGACAGGCATTAAGACCATCTGCCCCAACGAACTTATGCTTTTCATAAACGAACTTCTTGCACAGCCTGGGACTTTGCAAAGATTCAGTCTTTGTTAATATACGGATCAAACTCACAGACCAGCTACGAGTGTGAAATATCCCATCCGGCTTGTAGCACTCACCAACTTTTAGACAGAAATAATAATAATGTGGTGAAATGGGATATGGCATGCACCATCTGGCAGCTGTGCAAACAAGAAGAAGAACCCTATGAAGAACATTATTACACGTTTGGGGATCTGCTGATTACATTGCCTGTCTAAGGTTAGACATTTTGGTGTGTAAAACTTGAGAACACAGTCTAAATCATGGATAATTTAATATGTTGCACATGGACTTCACCTCTAGTTTATTAATTCTTTTTTATTCAACAATTTATCCCTTTTAAAAGAGCTGCCTTGCTTTTATGGTGAACTGCTTAAAGTGCTGTTCCAAACACACAAAGCTGAAAGAAAGAATTCTCATTTTTCTGTAACAGTAGGAATGTGCATAGTGATTTGGTCTTATCAAGGTGTTCAGTATCTCCACATAGCTGAGTGTTCATCTTTCAAATTAATATATCACCTGTGTAGAGGGCAAAATCCTCTTCCCCTTAGAAAGAACAAGGATTTTTTTATTCATGCATTTTCTTTTATTTTTCTTTTTTTTTTTTCCTCTCTTTATGAAGGATAACAACAGAAAGTGATTAAGGAGAGTGTGTTAATAAAAAAAGCCCTTTAAACCAAGAAGTTTATGGATTTTGAAGGACTGCCAGGAGAGTCATTAACAGAAAACATTCAAAAGGCACTTAAACGTGTTCTCTGACTTCAATAGATTTGTTTCTGTCACCCCACAAGAAAACAGAACAACTGAAAGATCAGACTTGCTCCCTGGCTGGTTCTCTGTGCTCAGCAGCGAATTTAAATTATCCATTCAGGCCTTTCTTTGCTGCTGGTATTCTCTCTCCTGCTCCCTCCCCATCCAAGAAACACTCATCTTTCCTTCTTCTATCTCATGTTGACTATTTCTGCTACCTGAAGCCCTGACTTCTCACTTCTCCTTTAAACCATCTCTATTACCAGAGCAGCGTATTTCACCGCACTTGACTTGCACATGGCTCCCCATGCATTCC
>NW_010532675.1:62574-69171 GCF_000687285.1 Phaethon lepturus
CAGTCTTCTCTCACTGCCTTGTGCCAAATTCCTCTTCTTTCTGAAATGCTGTGATGCATACATCATGCTGGTACTGCAGCAGATGGTACTTTGGAGAAAAGGGATCAGGTGCACAATTAAGATGGACAGATCTGAAATTGCAGGTTGAGATTAAGTTTTCCAGGTATGGAGAGGATGTTTGCATCAGATGTCACACTAACTTGGAAACTGACCTCAAGCACCTTGAACCCACACTCCTACTAGTAACTGGCATTAGCATCACTGAGAAATTCTTCCTCTCAGTTCCTTTATAAATGCAGGAACATTATCGCCTAATATTGATTCACCTGTTCTTTCATGCTTCTTTCAGGACAGGAAAGCACATTGTTTCAGAATTATGGAACTGTAGAAAATTTGTTTTCTATGGATTTCTGTCTCAGGTCTTCCAAGTCATCCCCACTACAATACCTTTAGACCTTTTCTATGTCTTGTAGCCTAACCTTATGGTTCTCTGCCTCATCCCATCCTTCCTGTGATTGTCAATAGGCCCAGCCCCCTCCCTCCTGGTTTTCGCTTCAATACTCAGCCTTCCTTCCATGACTTCTGCATAAAATTTTGGGCTTGTTGACTAGCTTGCCAAGGAATACCACTTGTCGTGACCAGTCCATCCCTCCACATAATAATCACCCTGTTGACCGCTGCCTTGCTTTTTCCTAGCGTCGACATTAATTTAGTCTCTCTTCTGATCCCAGATGCTGACTTCCACAAAACTCTGTCAAATTTGGCATATGGAATGACTGCTTAAGCCTCATTTCCTTAGGAAACCAGCTAAAATATTTCACTTCCTTTTTCTAAACTGGATTAAATAACTGCAAGATGGATGGTGTAGCAGCCGGACAAACATGACCTGGTCAGGAATGGCGCCAGGGCTCACAGGTGCTCCTTTCAAAAGCTGCGGGAAAGAGCACACAGTGTTGACTCATCTTTCAGCCCTCATGGATTCTCCTAATTGCTCAGTGAATTATTCACCCCAGCTTGCTATACTCCTCCAGCACCTACTTTGCTCGTGCATTTGCATGCAACTCCTATTTGTCACCCTTCCCCTAAAGTACCTACAATAACAAATTCAGAAGGATAGCTCCCACTTCCACAGTATCAAGGACTGACCCTTCTGGGGGTGGGCTACAGCACGTGGGTGACAGAACAGAGAAACATTTTGAAGTCCTGAATGATAAATGAACACCCTGTAACAATCAGGGTACAATTGCAAATAATGAAACATCATCCAGTGGAAGAAAAGACCTGTTTTAAAGCTGGAGAAAGAGCAATAATGTTCAAGTATAAAAGTATTTGTGACAAAATACTAGAAGAGGACATAGCAGTAGTAAATTGCAAGCTAACTGACAGAGCACTGCTCTCATTAGCCCTTAATTTAACTGAACTGGGGAAAATACTCCTTTTTTTACTGTGCTTTTTTTCTTTTAAAATACACAGAGCACGTAGTACCATAGCTTTTCTCCCATTGCATTGAGCAAAATAAATTACATTTGAAGTTGCTTTCTTAGTAGATCTCAAAGCCTAACATAATATCCAGTCAGAATATTGAAATCAAGGATCTGAGCTTTTTGAATCAGTCTCAAAGATGAAAGAAATACTCAGTGAAATGCTGATTATAACATACTGGTTTTTAAACCGGAGAGGCACAGAGTTTGTACATGCAAGGCTGAAAAGCAGTTTTGATTTCCGAAATCCTTTCAGCATGAGATTTCAGAGAGGTTACAAATCCTAATTGATCATAGCAACACATGTCAGGAAAGGTAAGTAGTGTCATTCCTATGCCAAGGAGGAGAAAAGGAATACAACGGGAAGGAGCAATAGGTCAAGCCTGGACAGCATGACAGCCTGGATTAGAAGCCAGGCATTGCTGGCTCTCAATCCATGCTTAAAAATCGCTGCTCCAACAACAAACATAAAAAAATGTCAGTCAAATTTGACTGGATTTGAGAGACTGTTCTATAATCAATCATGACAGGGTTAATTCTCCTAAACTCTCACTAGCAGATGCTAATCTGCCCTGGAGTACATCCATGATTCCAGGAGAATTACAAATGCAAATCTCCAAAAGCAGTTTTTAAGTGAAGAATTGTGCATCGCTTTTTTTATTCCTTTTCTCTGCCTCCCAATAAACTGGGACACACACACACACAAAACCTTTAGCAAACATGCTCACTAAAAACCAAAACATTAATTACATCACATCAAGGAGAGGTGATAACTATGCAGACAGATCTAAATAACCCAGCAAAACTGTAATAACTTAATAAGACTAATTAAGTGGGTCCAACATAAGAAAGAGGGGTCCCATGAAAGAAGCCAAAACTCCAGGAGCACTCCACTTCACAACATCATTACCCTACAGGAACCTGATTATTCTAGCTCCTTTTACTCTGTGCCCCAGCAGAAGATATGTGAAGAGGAATCAGGGTCCCAGCAGCCGAATTCTAGACATCTGTTTATCCTTGGTCCCTTCTGACTTTCAGTTCTATCAAGTGTCCATTGCAAGTTGCTATCCTAAAAAAATTCCACTGTACTTTCCAGTGTCCAGCTACTCCATAGCTACTTTCAGCTCAACCCATTTTGAACTAAATCTTCTTCTACCAAAGAAAAAAAAAAAAAACAAAACAAAACAGAAACTCAACCAACACACAAATAACACATCCCCTACCATGCTTCTATCATTTTCTGGAAAGAATTTCTTGCTTCCAAATGAGCAAACAGTCAAAATCCTAGTGCCATGAACACATAGCTCCTATATAAACGATAGATTAAAGAAGAAATGGGTAGAGAACTCAGCAAGAATGAGAAGTCCTGGAAGGGAAAAGTGAATTTAAATTATGGAATTAAATGAGAAGGGGGGCACAGGAACATCAGCTCATCTCCTGCTGGTGGACTAATGGGAAAGAAATACCTTTATAAGTGGAAACACTCACCAGTTTTTTTTTCCCCTAAAACGCAAATGTTTTGTTGCCTGTTCTGGGGGGATAACCCTCACACTGTGTTCAAGTTGCTTTTCCCCACCTACCAGTAGACAGTAGGGGTTTCACATAAAGCATAATACATGAAAGTAAATGAACGAGCTCCAAAAACTTGAAATCTCCTGGAGTGAGCGCATCACAGCATGTGAAGCTTTTCTACACTGATTGTAGTAGTTCTGAGAACAAAATGGTCAGGGCTGTAGTATTGTTGTTTAATTCCCTGAACAGAAGTCACAAAGTTGCTTTTCTGAGTTTTTTTTCAACTTTCTTGATGGCTACTTTCCTTCACTGGCCATTACAAATATAAATGCTCCCTAAGATGTGACAACCAGAGCACTACACACATGCTGAGCTGCTGGCCAGCAGCTATTAGGTGGGATTGCAGAGTTAAGTACATTCTCCTTCAACTGAAGCATTATTTGGGCTATCTTCTCCTATCCCTGGATATCTAGTAGGAAACTTACCACACTTTTAATAATCTTTGAGACTTCACCTTCATTTTCAGCTAAAGCTACCATGTGGTTAAGTTGAGTTAAACCAGGGGAATGAATTTCAAAATACTTTAGGAAGGGAGAAGAGACAGACAGGATGGGACTGAGAAAGGAAGTAAACAAACTTCATTTCCCAAGGACACAAGCCTAAAAAAGCAGGGCCTGGGAAGCTGGCTCCAGAGCACAAGGGTAGAGTTTGGGCTCTGTAGCAGCCAACATTAGCTTAAGAAACAAACCAAAAAGCTAATAATCCCTTCTAAATCTCACAACTATAAAGACAGTTATTCTTTAAAAAAAAAAGTAACAGAAAAAAAACCCACAAAAGACCAAAACCAAAACTCAGAACAAAACACGGTAGAACAGTCATTAGTCTCTCTCTAAATAGAGGTAAGAGTCTCCAAAGGTCCTCATGGTTTCACCCATTCTTTCTCCAGGTAATCTATTTTGGTCTTTCTGTGCAAGTGTTTTCTATTTCTCAAAAGGTGGTGGTGGGGGCAGGGAAATGTATGTATGTATGTATGTATGTGTGTGTGTAAGAGACATGTGTGGCAGAGAATGAACAAATGAATCCCTAGAGATGGGTAAAGTAACCTCTACCCAAACATGTCTGTCATATTATTATTTCTGTAGCCAAATGAACAACTGGTTTACTGGCATTAAATGGCACAATTTAATGAATGGAGACGTGTGAACTTGCAGAGGCTTTTTTCAGAAGTTAAATAATTTAATTTCAATGGCAGCGAGGTCAGTAAAGCATAAATCCGAGAATATGTCTCTAATTAAGTGATAAAGCTAATTGGATCTGAGTTTATTTCCTGATAATGGCCTGCACTGCTGAGATAAATGGCTAGGAAAAGCCAAGGGAAGGATTTCTCTTCTTTAGGTTCCTATTGGGGGACAAGCTATGATTTGACTTGATCACAACACTATTTTTAATGTTTAAGATGAGTTGAAACAATAGAGACTACATTACTTTCATCAGTTGAGGAAGATGTAAAAAACAAGTGAGCTGATACATGACCATCATTTGATTCCCAAGCTCCAAGGTTTCTGGTAATCGAAGGATTGAATGAGAGAGGACTCATGGAAATAAGTACAAAGAGATGCTGCCCTCACTGTAGCTTAATAGAACCGCACTTCCATTTTTCTGGTGTGGAAAAGAAAACACACCACCAAAAAAAACCCCCAAAAAACCCCGAACTAAAAACCAACAACAACAACAAAAAAAACCCCTTTCTGGTAGAAACTGGAGTCAAACAAACAGCTTAAGTATATTTCTTCAGTAGGCACTGATTCTTGTGAAAAATCTAACTTGATTTCATTGAGGAACAAATAAACAAAAATCCAGTAAGAAAGCTGATCCAATTAGTATTTTGCTTAAGGACATGTTTCCTTTCAAGGGCACAAATGGTCTCATTGACTTTGGTATTAAAGTACCTCACCGGATTGCATCAAAGTGCTAAATTTGTTGCAGAATCAACTCCTGAATCTCCAGGTGTAACAGTAGGAAAGAAAACATGAATGTAAAACCACAGAACTGCGGCAGAAATGTCTGCTGAAGTCTAAAGTATTGGCTCAGAGAAGTGTAATTTTCCCAGAGGTCTCAGCAAGGGGTTAACTCAGATGCCAAGCAAATATAATTTAGATGTCAACATTGTTAATTATTTAATTGCTCATAAAAGCACAATTGGTGCAGATTCAGCTATGAATGACATCTCATTCTTGAGACCTCCCTCTTGAGGGGAGGGAGGGTTGGAAAATATTGCAGTTTGTATGCCTCTGTGTCCCCCCTCACCCGCCCGCCGGCAGCGGCTGTCCCAGCCTCCCAGCAACGAGGCCCTTCTTCACAAAACACGTCGGAGAGCCCCTCGATCCACCCGCTCCTCCAGGAGAGGGGCCCAAGAGCACGGCAAGCCCAAGCACACACCTGCGCGCAAGCAGAGCACCTGCACTGCTGGCTACGTGCCGTGCCCCGTGCCGCCAGCGTGGCTTCGAAAAGCTTTCCTTGGGGAAAAAGTTCAAAGGAGAATCACCAAAATTTTCCTTCCTCTGCTAAATTTTTTTTTTTCCTGTCATGGAAAAAAAAAAAATCAACTATATGCTTGTATATTATGTGTAATAATGTCTGATCAACAATTATACATCTCCTGGAGTAATTACTTTTCCCCACAGGTTTACCATTCTGAATGACTCAATACAGTTATTATATACTGTTCTGTCAGACCTTTTGTTTGGTTTGATTTTTAACCACAGTACCTCTAAAGCTGATTAAGAAAAATATTCCATGCTGGTGCAAACTGTTTTTCACAAGTATTTTGGTCCTTAACTGAAACGAATTTCTTGGAAAAATCTTTTTTTAAAATGGTGTCTGGCAATGTATACATAAAATAAACATTTAATCTTCAGTAAAAGTGAAAGAGGAAGTAAAAAACCCTGACATTCTTCTCTTCTATGATGTCCATGATAGGGACAACTGTCTCCCTCTTGAACAAGGCAGGCTGAAAGTGCCTGCCTGTTACCATACATTTGCAGCACTATGCAATTCATTTTATTATGGTTGACAGATCTGCTTTAGTGACACATTATAGGCTATCTTATAAAAGTATTCCACAATTAACAGGGGTTATTAGCAGACTTGTAAAAAAAAAAAAAACAACCAAAAAAACCCCCCCAAAACCCCTACAGTTTTAGGTTGATTTAAATGTATGATTTTTTCCAAAATGCTAGCTGAAGTTTTTAAGTTACCACTTCAAAATGAGACAAATATAAATTTAAAAACATAATTTTAAATTTTCAAATGAAATGGCATAAAGTTAAAATAGAAAAATATTGTACAATAATGTTCAGTATGTTGTTGAGTATGCTAAAATATTTCTATTTGTCCGCAAAATATTCATGCTTCCATAGAACCACATTTTTCATCAGCATTTTCATCAGAAAAGTTAAAAAAGTTTCATCTCTAGGAACAATAAAGTTAACTAGCTTTTGGTTTGATAAAATGAGAAATCGGGTTTCCCCTTTAGGAATGGCTGTGAATCTCTCAGTCTCAGCAGAGATACCTGCAATAATCTTCTCTACAGGTCAATTCTGCA